>NW_018400011.1:94-206 GCF_002168275.2 Theobroma umbraticum | reverse complement strand
TTCACTATGAATAGCTTTTTTGTTAAGTTACTTGAGCTAGACATCAATTATAATTTGTTTTAACTAATCATGTAAAAAAAAATTGAACCTAAAATCAATTTTGAGATTATAA
>NW_018400011.1:0-84 GCF_002168275.2 Theobroma umbraticum | reverse complement strand
AACGAGTAATAAGGCTTTTGAAGGAATAAAAGACTATAAATGGACTTATCTTGCCAATGAATGCTTGTTTCTTCATGTTTCTCG
>NW_018400010.1:1730-1881 GCF_002168275.2 Theobroma umbraticum | reverse complement strand
GCCTTATTACTCGCTTTAAATGGTTTTCTAGTCTCACAATTGATTTTAAGTTGAGTTTTTTTACATTTTTTGTTAAAACAAGCTATAATCTGCTTTGCGAATCATGAAGAAAAAAGCATTCATTGATAACAAAAGTCTATTTATAGCCTCT
>NW_018400010.1:1494-1610 GCF_002168275.2 Theobroma umbraticum | reverse complement strand
ATTTCTTCAAAAGCCTTATTACTTACTTTAAGGAGTTTTATAATCTAATAATTGGTTTTACCTTGAAGTTTTTTACATTTTTGATTAAAATAGACTATAATTGAATGTCTATCTTG
>NW_018400010.1:1034-1180 GCF_002168275.2 Theobroma umbraticum | reverse complement strand
TAGACAATAATTGAATGTCTATTTTGAGAAACTTGAAGAAAAGAGCATTCATTGACAAGAAAAATCCATTTATAGTCACTCATTCCTTCAAAAGACTTCTCGCTCGTTTTAAATGGTTTTCTTATCTCATAATTGATTTTAAGTTA
>NW_018400010.1:876-1012 GCF_002168275.2 Theobroma umbraticum | reverse complement strand
AAACATACTATAATTGAATGTTTGCCTCAAGAAACATGAAGAAAAAAGCATTCACCGATACGAAAAGTCCATTTATAGTCTCTTATTCCTTCAACAGCCTTTTTACTCGTTCTAAACGGTTTTATAATCTCATAAT
>NW_018400010.1:373-565 GCF_002168275.2 Theobroma umbraticum | reverse complement strand
AGAAAAGAGCATTCATTGACAAGAAAAGTCCATTTATTGTCACCTATTCCTTCAGAAGCCTATTTACACGCTTTAAATGGTTTTCTAATCTTATAATTGATTTTAAAGTGAATTTTTTTACATTTTTGTTAAAACGGGCTATAATTGAATGTCGAACACAAGAAACGTGAAGAGAAGAGCATTCATTGGCAA
>NW_018400010.1:0-116 GCF_002168275.2 Theobroma umbraticum | reverse complement strand
TTTAAATGGTTTTATAATCTAATAATTGATTTTAAGTGAAATTTTTTTACATTTATGATTAGAAAAGACAATAATTGAATGTCTATTTCAAGAAATGTGAAGAAAATAGCATTCAT
>NW_018400009.1:1035-1119 GCF_002168275.2 Theobroma umbraticum | reverse complement strand
GTTCCTAAGTGAAAAAGTTCGATCTTGGATACGTTAGTAATTGACTCAAGTGCACGTGGGTGATGAGCTCTCTAGAGCTACAGT
>NW_018400009.1:906-1025 GCF_002168275.2 Theobroma umbraticum | reverse complement strand
CTAGAAATTGATTTGGTGAGCTTTCTTTCACCAGCGCTGTAGCCTTTTTCTCCTAATGCTATGACAGTCTATCAATTTTGAACATGATTTTCACCATGATCTACTATAAACTGAGAAAA
>NW_018400009.1:754-874 GCF_002168275.2 Theobroma umbraticum | reverse complement strand
GCTTTCCAATGGCTTAAGAATCATGTCAATTCGACTTTCGTAGTGAAAGATATAAACACTATTCAGTCTATGAGTATTGTCATAGTACTCTGACTTACACAAATATTTTGACCATCATGC
>NW_018400009.1:645-744 GCF_002168275.2 Theobroma umbraticum | reverse complement strand
GGATGAATTGGTAAACGTAAATGTTGTAGCCTTTCTCCTTATAACTTTAGTAGTCTAAGAATCACCTCTTTTGGAGTTTTGTAGAGAGAAATATGATCA
>NW_018400009.1:217-460 GCF_002168275.2 Theobroma umbraticum | reverse complement strand
AAAAATACCTAAAATGCTAAAATTTGAACCTAAAATCTCAAAGATCTAGCTACTGAAGCCCTCAAAATGTGTCAAAATAACTCTATACAGTAGAGTTATGATAACACAACTAGGTAATGAAAGTGGAGGTCAAGCATGTGTATTTTCTTTGATATTGCAAGATGCTCAAAATTTTAATTTAGTGGTCACCATACACTTCTTATATGTGGTACCAAAGCATTAGTTTTGTTTGATCGTGAATCG
>NW_018400009.1:0-118 GCF_002168275.2 Theobroma umbraticum | reverse complement strand
AACATGAAGGAACCTCTAATTGTGACCACTCTCTTACAAGAAACATTTACTGTAGAGCATTTGCATAAATCTTGTGTAGTTCGTATGAGGGACAAGGATTCATTAGCAGATTTGGTGT
>NW_018400008.1:1128-1253 GCF_002168275.2 Theobroma umbraticum | reverse complement strand
TATAATCTCATAATTGATTTTAAGTTAAATTTTTCTATATTTTTGATTAAAACATACTGTAATTGAATGTATACCTTGAGAAATGTGAAGAAACAAGCATTCATTGATAAGAAAAGTCCATTTAG
>NW_018400008.1:839-973 GCF_002168275.2 Theobroma umbraticum | reverse complement strand
TTTAAGTTGAAATTTTTTACATTTTTTATTAAAACAGACTATAATTGAATGTCTACCTAGGGAAACTTACAAAAAAAGTCATTCATTGTGAAGAAAAGTCCATTTATAGTAACCCATTCTTTCAAAATTCTTAT
>NW_018400008.1:549-796 GCF_002168275.2 Theobroma umbraticum | reverse complement strand
TAAGAAAAGTGCATTTAGAGTCATCCATTCTTTCAAAAAGCTTATTTCTCTCTTTAAACGGTTTTATAATCTCGTAGTTAATTTTAAGTTGAATTATTTTACATTTTTTTATTAAAACAGACTATTAAGGATTATCTACCTCGAGAAACATGCAGAAAAAGTCATTCATGGAGAAGAAAAGTCCATTTATAAACACTCATTCCTTCAAAAGCCTTATTACCCGCTTTAAATGATTTTATAATCTCAT
>NW_018400008.1:315-397 GCF_002168275.2 Theobroma umbraticum | reverse complement strand
CATTCCTTCAAAAGGCTTATTACTCGCTTTAAATAGTTTTATAATCTCAAAATTATTTTGAAGTTGAATTTTTTTATATTTT
>NW_018400008.1:178-305 GCF_002168275.2 Theobroma umbraticum | reverse complement strand
AGACTATAATTGAATGTTTACCTTAGGAAATGTGTAGAAAAAGCCATTCATTAAGAAGAAAAATCCATTTGTAGTCACTCATTTCTTCAAAAACTTTATTACTCAGTTTAAATGATTTTATAATCTC
>NW_018400008.1:0-168 GCF_002168275.2 Theobroma umbraticum | reverse complement strand
TTAAGTTGAATTTTTTTAATATTTTTCTTTAAAACAAATAATAATTGAATGTCTAACTCAATAAACATGCAGAAAAAGAAATTGATTGAGAGGAAAAGTCTATTTATAGTCACCCATTCCTTTTAAAGGCTTATTACTCGCTTTAAATAGTTTTATAATCTAATAATT
>NW_018400007.1:924-1077 GCF_002168275.2 Theobroma umbraticum | reverse complement strand
TTTATAATCTCATAATTAAATTTAAGTTCAATTTTTTTTCATTTTTCATTAAAATAGACTATAATTGAATGTCTCCTGAGAAAAAAGAAGAAAAAAAGTATTCATTGGCAAGAAAAGTCTATTTATAGCCTCCCATTCCTACAAAAGCCTTAT
>NW_018400007.1:753-893 GCF_002168275.2 Theobroma umbraticum | reverse complement strand
ATTGATTTTAAGTTAAATTTTTTTATATTTTTGATTAAAACAGACAACAATTGACTGTTTATCTTGAGAAACATATAGACAAAAGAATTTATTGATAAGAAAAGTCTATTTATAGTCACCCATTCCTTCAAAAGCCTTAT
>NW_018400007.1:348-472 GCF_002168275.2 Theobroma umbraticum | reverse complement strand
AAGAAAAGTCTATTTAGAGTCACCTATTCCTTCAAAAACCTAATTACAAGCTTTAAATGGTTTTCTAATCTCATAATTGATTTTAAGTTGTATTTTTTTACATTTTTCATTAAAATAGACTATA
>NW_018400007.1:0-114 GCF_002168275.2 Theobroma umbraticum | reverse complement strand
CAAGAAATGTGAAGAAAAAAGCATTCATTAGCAAGAAAAGTCTACTTATAGCCTCCCACTCTTCAAAAGCCTTATTACTCACTTTAAATAGTTTTATAATCTCGTAATTGATTT
>NW_018400006.1:2924-3123 GCF_002168275.2 Theobroma umbraticum | reverse complement strand
CTTAAAATCAATTATGAGATTAAAAAATTATTTAAAGCGACTAATAAGGCTTTTAAAAGAATGTGCGGCTATAAATGGACTATTCATGCCAATGAATGCCTTTTTCTTCACGTTTCTCAAAGTAGGCATTCAATTATGATCTGTTTTAACTAAAAAGGTAGAAAAATTGAACTTAAAATCAATTATTAGATTATAAAAC
>NW_018400006.1:2799-2914 GCF_002168275.2 Theobroma umbraticum | reverse complement strand
AACCAATAATGTAAAAAAATTGAACCTAAAATCAATTCTGAGATTATAAAACCATTCAAAACGAGTACTAAGGCTTTTGAAGGAATGGGTGACTATAAATGGACTTTTCTTGTCA
>NW_018400006.1:2485-2665 GCF_002168275.2 Theobroma umbraticum | reverse complement strand
TTAAAGCGAGTAATAAAGCTTTTAAAGGAATGGGTGACTATAAATGGACTTTTTCTTGCTAGTGAAACCCTTTTTCTTCATGTTTCTTGAGGCAGACATTTAATTATTGTCTGTTTTAACCAAAAAATAAAAAATTCAACTTAAAATCAATTATGAGATTATAAAACAATTTAAAGTGAG
>NW_018400006.1:2333-2457 GCF_002168275.2 Theobroma umbraticum | reverse complement strand
TATAAATAGACTTTTCTTGCCAATGAATGCCTTTCTCTTCATGTTTCTCAAGGTAAATATACAATTATAATATGTTTTAACCAAAAAAGTTAAAAAAAAATTGAACTTAAAAATAATTTTGAGA
>NW_018400006.1:2142-2323 GCF_002168275.2 Theobroma umbraticum | reverse complement strand
TTTTAAAGTGAGTAATAAGGCTTTTGAAAGAATGAGAGACTATAAATGGAATTTTCTTGCCAATGAATGCTTTTTTCCTTATGTTTATCTAGGTAGACATTCAATTATAGTCTGTTTGAACTAAAATGTAAAACAATTTAACTTAAAATCAATTATGAGATAATAAAACAATTTAAAGCAA
>NW_018400006.1:2019-2132 GCF_002168275.2 Theobroma umbraticum | reverse complement strand
TTTTGAAGAAATGGGTGACCATAAATGGACTTTTCTTCTCAATGAATGGCTTTTTTTGCATCTTTCCTAAGGAAGGCATTCAATTATAGTCTGTTTTAACCAAACACATAAAA
>NW_018400006.1:1564-1707 GCF_002168275.2 Theobroma umbraticum | reverse complement strand
ATAAAATAATTTAAAGCAAGTAATAAGACTTTTGAAGGAATGGGTGACTATAAACGGACTTTTCTTTTCAATGAATAGCTTTTTCTCCGCGTTTCTTAAGGTAAACATTCAATTATAGTTTGTTTTAACCAAAAATGTAAAAA
>NW_018400006.1:0-1464 GCF_002168275.2 Theobroma umbraticum | reverse complement strand
TTTATAGTCACCCATTCCTTCAAAAGCCTTATTACTCGCTTTAAATTATTTTATTATTTCATAGTTGATTTTAAGTTGAATTTTTTTACATTTTAGTTCAAACAGACTATAATTGAATGTCTACCTCAAGAAACATAAGGAAAAAAGCATTCATTGGCAAGAACATTCTATTTATAGTCTCTCATTCTTCCAAAAGCCTTATTACTCACTTTAAAAGGTTTTATAATCTCAAAATTGTTTTTAAGTTCAATTTTTTTTAACTTTTTTGGTTTAAACAGATTATAGTTGTATATTTACCTTGAGAAATGTGAAGAGAAAGGCATTCATTGGCAAGAAAAGTTCATTTATAGTAACCCATTCCTTCAAAAGCGTTATTACTCGCTTAAATGGTTTTATAATCTCATAATTGATTTTAAGTTAAATTGTTTTACATATTTCATTAAAAAAGTCTATAATTGAATGCTTAACTCAAGAAATGTGCAGAAAAGGCCATTCATTAAGAAGTAAAGTCCATTTATAGTCACCCATTCCTTTAAAAGCCTTATTACTCGCTTTAAAATGTTTTATAATCTCATAATTGATTTGAAGTTCAATTTTTTTACATTTTGGGTTAAAATAGACAAGAATTGAATTGAAGTCTCAAGAAACGTAAAGAAACAAGCATTCATTGGTAAGAAAAGTCCATTTATAGTCACTCATTCGTTCAAAAGCCTCATTACTCGCTTTAAATAGTTTTAAAATCTGATAATTGATTTTAAGTTGAATTTTTTTATATTTTTGATTAAAACAAACTATAATTGAATGCGTACCTCAAGAAACATAGAGAAAAAACCATTCATTGAGAAAAAAAGTCCATTTATAGTCACTCATTCCTTTCAAAGCCTTATTACTTGCTTTAAATTGTTTTATAATCTCATAATTTATTTTAAGTTGAATTTTTTTACATTTTTGGTTAAAACAGACTATAATTGAATTTCTACTTTAAGAACATGAAAAAAAAGGCATTCATTGGCATGAAATTTCCATTTATAGTCACCTATTTCTTCAAAAGTCTTATTACTCGCTTTAAATGGTTTTTTAATCTCATAATTGATTTTAATTTGAATTTTTTTACATTTTTAGTTAAAAAAAACTATAATTGAATGAAAGCCTCAAGAAACGTGCAAAAAAAAGCCATTTGATGAGAGGAAAAGTTCATTTATAGTCACTCATTCCTTCAAAAGCTTGATTACTTGCTTTAAATTGTTTTATAATCTCATGATTAATTTTAAGTTGAATTTTTTTATATTTTTGGTTAAAACAGACTATAATTAAATGCCAGCCTCGAGAAACATAAAGAAACAACCATTTATTTGCAAAAAAAATTCATTTATAGTCACCCATTCCTTCAAAAGCCTTATTACCCGCTTGAAATGGTTTTATAATCTCATAATTGATATTAAGTTCAATTTTTTTACATTTTTC
>NW_018400005.1:1660-1765 GCF_002168275.2 Theobroma umbraticum | reverse complement strand
CTCCAATGTTGGACCAGCAATGGCTTGGATGTGCTCCAAGTTCTTGTTAAGTTTAAAAGTAATATTTAAACTACCAAGGGCTGCAATTGGCAATGGAAGCATTAC
>NW_018400005.1:1548-1650 GCF_002168275.2 Theobroma umbraticum | reverse complement strand
ATATAACCACTCTGAATAACTAAAATTACAAACCACAAAAGAGTGAGATTTTTATCATTTGTTTCAAGCAGTTCACCTTTGTTTTAATGCATGGCATGTAAG
>NW_018400005.1:852-1087 GCF_002168275.2 Theobroma umbraticum | reverse complement strand
GGTGCCTACCCAAGGAATAGCTTGGAACATGAACACCAACTGCAACAAGTATTCTTTCATTTTAGATTCAACCAATCAAATAATAGCTACTAGACTAGGCTAATCTATTCTATTCATTGGAATTGGTTTCCATATACCACAGATAACTTTAGCATGGAAATAACTAATAACAGCAAGAGATGCAAGTAGGAAATCAACAAATTCCCTTAGGTCTCCAAACGTCCAAAATCAAATT
>NW_018400005.1:539-772 GCF_002168275.2 Theobroma umbraticum | reverse complement strand
CTAGGCAGGAAATTTGAAAATAAAATAAGGCCAAAAAGGAAAATGTAACGACCGTTCCTCGATGGCTACCGACGTCTGAGTCTCGCGGAGAAACCCTGCCAAGTCCCGAACAAGCCTTATTAGGAACTCTTATTAATTCTATACTCGTTCCACCATACTGTATAATTACTTTAAAATCGAATAGTCTTTTGCAATATGATTTGAAACAATAGTAATAATAGATTGACTTAACT
>NW_018400005.1:157-304 GCF_002168275.2 Theobroma umbraticum | reverse complement strand
GAAATAAGGGGGTGAATCTCACTGACAATATAAAGTAAGCACGCTCTCAAAATATATGGCATGTAAAGAAATCAAAGTATATGGCCACGTAAAATATCTCATGTTCGTCAAGTAAGCACTAAAAGCTTTTATTCAAACCAAGGAAGC
>NW_018400005.1:0-147 GCF_002168275.2 Theobroma umbraticum | reverse complement strand
CCTCAACTCTCCACCATGCAAAAGGGTATGCATCAAAAACTCACAAGGCTCTTGAGTAGGAAAGTATCATAATCATCCATGGACCCACTTTCCCATAATAATATCCTGGAGATATACTCCACTAAATCCCCATAGCCATGGCAATCT
>NW_018400004.1:1332-1503 GCF_002168275.2 Theobroma umbraticum | reverse complement strand
ATCCAAATATTGATAAATGCAATACATGCATGCTAACAAAAATAACTAGAAATCATTTTCCTAAAGTTAAAAGAAATACTAAATTACATGAATTAATACATAATGATTTGCGTGATATGCATAGCACACCTACATTAGCTGGAAAGAAATATTTTGTCACATTCATTGATG
>NW_018400004.1:1133-1322 GCF_002168275.2 Theobroma umbraticum | reverse complement strand
ATATTGCTATGTATATTTGTTGCATTCTAAAGATGAAGTGCTTGAGAAATTTAAGGTTTATAAATCAGAAGTTAAATTACAAAGTGAATCTTTTATTAAATGTTTAAGATTAGATAGAGGTGGAGAATATTATAATCCAAGTTATTTTGGCTCCACTAGAATAATCCATCATATTTCAGCACCTTACAC
>NW_018400004.1:974-1105 GCF_002168275.2 Theobroma umbraticum | reverse complement strand
AAGAATAGGGTTTTGACTGAAATGGTAAATGCTATGTTATCATATTCAAGTCTTAAAAAAAGTTTTTGGAGGGAAGTTTTGTTAACAGCTTGTCACATATTAAATAGAGTTCCTATAAAGGAAACTAAAAT
>NW_018400004.1:612-779 GCF_002168275.2 Theobroma umbraticum | reverse complement strand
GCACAACATAGTAAAGCATATAGGTTCATGGTAATTGAACCAAATGATTTAATTACAATCAATACTGTTATTGAATCTAGAGATGCAATATTTGATGAGAATAGAGTCAAATCTGTTTTAAGGCAACTACAGCCACTACAATCAATTCAATCAAATGTCATTCCATT
>NW_018400004.1:205-396 GCF_002168275.2 Theobroma umbraticum | reverse complement strand
ACTTTTATATGTTCCTTATAGAAGAAACGGGAGAAAATATTGACAATAAGATTCCTTATTGTTTTAATTTAGAATCCGACTTTGTTACATATTACGAGGCAATGAAGTCTCAAGATTCTGCATTTTGAAAGGAAACAATCCATGATGAGATGGACTCGATAATGGGAAATAATACTTGGATTTTGGTTGAT
>NW_018400004.1:119-195 GCF_002168275.2 Theobroma umbraticum | reverse complement strand
GTTCCAAACCAATAGGTTGTAAATGGACTTTTAAAAAGAAAATGAAAGTAGATGGAACCATAGACAAGTTCAAAGC
>NW_018400004.1:0-109 GCF_002168275.2 Theobroma umbraticum | reverse complement strand
GCCAAAGGCTTTACGCAAAAGCAAGGGATTGACTACTTTGATACTTATACTCTAGTAGCAAGAATTACTACAATTAGACTTCTAATCTCCCTTGCATCAATATATAAGT
>NW_018400003.1:3431-3531 GCF_002168275.2 Theobroma umbraticum | reverse complement strand
GAATGCTTTTTTCTTCATGCCTCTCAAGGCAAACATTCAATTATAGTCTGTTTTCATAAAAAATTTAAAAGAATTGAACTTAAAATCAATTATGAGATTA
>NW_018400003.1:3237-3421 GCF_002168275.2 Theobroma umbraticum | reverse complement strand
TAAAGTGAGTAATAAGGCTTCTGAAGGAATGGGTATCTATAAATGGACTTTTCTTTATAATGAATACTTTTGCCTTCATGTTTCTTGAGATAGACATTCAATTATTGTTTTTTTTAAGAAAAATATAAACAAAGTCAACTTAAAATCAATTATTAGATTATAAAACCATTTAAAGCGAGTAATA
>NW_018400003.1:3097-3227 GCF_002168275.2 Theobroma umbraticum | reverse complement strand
AGGAATGAGAGCCTATAAATAGACTTTTCTTGCCAATGAATGCTTTTTTCTTCACATTTCTCGATGTAAACGTTCAATTATAGCCTGTTTTAATGAAAAATGTAAGAATATTCAACTTAAAATCAATTAT
>NW_018400003.1:2953-3068 GCF_002168275.2 Theobroma umbraticum | reverse complement strand
TATGGGTTTTGAAGGAAAGGGTGACTATAAATGGACTTTTCTTGTCAATGAATGCTCTTTTTTTCACGTTTCTCGAGATATATATTCAATTATAGTCTGTTTTAATCAAAAATGT
>NW_018400003.1:2772-2943 GCF_002168275.2 Theobroma umbraticum | reverse complement strand
AACTTAAAATCAATTATTAGATTATAAAACTATTTGTAGTGAGTAATAAGGCTTACGAAGGAATAGGTGACTATAAATGGACTTTTCTTGTCAATGAATGCTCTTTTCATCATGTTTCTCGAGATAAATTTTCAATTATAGTCTGTTTTAATCAAAAATGTAAAAACATTT
>NW_018400003.1:2647-2762 GCF_002168275.2 Theobroma umbraticum | reverse complement strand
TCAATTATTAGATTATAAAACCATTTAAAGTGAGTAATAAGGCTTTTAAAGCAATGGAAGGCTGTAAATAGACTTTTCTTGCCAATGAATACTTTTTTCTTCATGCCTCTCAAGG
>NW_018400003.1:2176-2386 GCF_002168275.2 Theobroma umbraticum | reverse complement strand
AAGTGAGTAATAAGGCTTTTGAAGGAATGGGTGACTCTAAAAGGACTTTTCTTTATAATGAATATTTTTTCCCTTCATGTTTCTCGAGATAGAGATTTAATTATTGTTTGTTTTAATAAAAATGTAAAAAAATAAAACTTAAAATCAATTATTAGATTATAAAACCATTTAAAGCGAATAATAAGCCTTTTGAAGGAATAAGAGGCTATA
>NW_018400003.1:2028-2166 GCF_002168275.2 Theobroma umbraticum | reverse complement strand
TCTTGCCAATGAATGCTTTTTTCTCCACATTTCTCGAGGCAAACTTTCAATTATAGCCTGTTTTAATGAAAAATGTAAAAAAATTCATTCTAAAATCAATTATGAGATTAGAAAACCATTGGAAGCAAGTAATAAGGC
>NW_018400003.1:1860-2018 GCF_002168275.2 Theobroma umbraticum | reverse complement strand
ATGAGTGACTATAAATAGACTTTTTTTGTCAATGAATGCTCTTTTCTACACGTTTCTAGAGATAGATATTCAATTATAGTCTGTTTTAATTAAAAATGTAAAATATTTCAACTTAAAATCAATTATTAGATTATAAAACCATTTAAAGTGAGTAATAA
>NW_018400003.1:1408-1537 GCF_002168275.2 Theobroma umbraticum | reverse complement strand
CTTTATAATGAATACTTTTTCCTTCATGTTTCTCGAGATAGACATTCAATTATTATTTGCTTTGATAAAAATATAAAAAAGTTTAACTTAAAATCAATTATTAGATTATAAAACCATTTAAAACGAGTA
>NW_018400003.1:1248-1398 GCF_002168275.2 Theobroma umbraticum | reverse complement strand
TGAAGGAATGAGAGGATATAAATAGACTTTTCTTGCCAATGAATGCTTCTTTCTTCATGCCTCTCAAGGTAAACATTCAATTATAGTCTGTTTTCTTGAAAAATATAAAAAGAATTGAACTTAAAATCAATTATGAGATTATAAAACCAT
>NW_018400003.1:790-978 GCF_002168275.2 Theobroma umbraticum | reverse complement strand
AAAGCGAGTAATAAGGCTTTTGAAAGAATGAGCGACTATAAATAGACTTTTCTTGCCAATGAATGCTTTTTTCTTCGCATGTCTCGAGGCAAACATTCAATTATAGTCTGTTTTAATGGAAAATGTAAGAATATTCAACGTAAAATCAGTTATCAGATTATAAAACCATTTGAAGTGAGTAATATGGC
>NW_018400003.1:670-780 GCF_002168275.2 Theobroma umbraticum | reverse complement strand
AAAGGTAACTATAAATGGACTTTTCTTGCCAATGAATGCTCTTTTCTTCACATTTCTAGAGATAGACATTCAATTATTATTTTTTTAATAAAAATGTAAAAAAATTCAAC
>NW_018400003.1:595-660 GCF_002168275.2 Theobroma umbraticum | reverse complement strand
TTATTAGATTATAAAACCATTTAAAGCGAATGATAAGGCTTTTGAAAGAATGAGAGGCTATAAAT
>NW_018400003.1:474-585 GCF_002168275.2 Theobroma umbraticum | reverse complement strand
TATCAATGAATACTTTTTTCTTCACATTTCTCGAGGAAAACATTCAATTATAGCCTATTTTAATGAAAAATGCAAAAAAATTCAATCTAAAATCAATTATGAGATTAGAAA
>NW_018400003.1:0-111 GCF_002168275.2 Theobroma umbraticum | reverse complement strand
TTCTCAAGATAGATATTCAATTATAGTCTATTTTAATCAAAAATGTAAAAAATTTCTACTTATAATCAATTATTAGATTATAAAACCATTTAAAGTGAGTAATAAGGCTTT
>NW_018400002.1:1409-1538 GCF_002168275.2 Theobroma umbraticum | reverse complement strand
TTGATTTAAAATAATTTATAAGACCATAAAACCATTCAAAGTAAGTAACAAGGTCTTGAAAGATATGAGTGATTTTAAATGCACTTTTCTTATTAATCGATGACTTTCACTTCACTTTTCTTGATTCAA
>NW_018400002.1:863-1028 GCF_002168275.2 Theobroma umbraticum | reverse complement strand
AAATCATTTATAAAGTATAAATCCACTTAAAGTGAGTAATAATGCTTTCAAAGGTATGAGTGACTATAAACAAACTTTTCTTGTCAATGGATGGCTTTCGCTTTATGTTTCCCAATGCAAACATCAATTTACAATCTATTTTAAACAAAAATGAAAATAATTCAA
>NW_018400002.1:237-378 GCF_002168275.2 Theobroma umbraticum | reverse complement strand
TCTGCTTTAACCAAAAAAGAAAACAATTCAATTTAAAATCATTTATAAGATTATAAAACCATTTAATGGGAGTAGCTAGGCTTTCAAAGGTATCAGTGACTATAAATGGACTTTTTTTGTCAATGGATGGCTTTCGTTTCA
>NW_018400002.1:116-227 GCF_002168275.2 Theobroma umbraticum | reverse complement strand
TCCAAAAATCAAATTATGATATGCTTTAACCATGAATGAAAAAATATCCAATTTTAAATTATTTATAAGATTGTGAAACTATTTAAAGCAAGTAACTAGACTTTTGAAGGT
>NW_018400002.1:0-106 GCF_002168275.2 Theobroma umbraticum | reverse complement strand
ATAAATGGACTTTTCTTATTAATGGATGGCTTTCGCTGCACATTTCCCAATACAAGTATCAAATTATGTTCTATTTTAAACAAAATGAAAAAAATTTAATTCAAAA
>NW_018400001.1:2362-2492 GCF_002168275.2 Theobroma umbraticum | reverse complement strand
ATAAATTGACTTTTCTTGCTAATGAATGCTTTTGTCTTCACCTTTTCCAAGGTAATCATTCAATTATAGTCCGTTTTAACGCAAAATGTAAAAAAAATAAATTTATAATCAATTATGAGATTATAAAACC
>NW_018400001.1:2097-2352 GCF_002168275.2 Theobroma umbraticum | reverse complement strand
AGCAATAAGGCTTTTAAAGGAATGAGAGCCTATAAATGGACTTCTCTTGCCAATGAATGCTTATTTCTTGATGTTTCTCGACGTAGACATTCAATTATAATCTAATTTAACCAAAAATGTACAAAAAATTCAAATTAAAAACAATTTTGATATTATAAAGCCATTTAAAGCGAGTAATAAGGCTTTTAAAGAAATGGGAGGCTATAAATTGACTTTTCTTGCTAATGAATGCTTTTGTCTTCATGTTTCCCAAGC
>NW_018400001.1:1653-1779 GCF_002168275.2 Theobroma umbraticum | reverse complement strand
TACCATTGAATGCTTTTTTCTTCATGTTTCTCGAGGTAGATATTCAATTATAATCTGCTTTAACGAGAAATCTAAAAAAATTCAACTTAAAATCAATTATAAGCTTAAAAGACCATTTAAAGCGAG
>NW_018400001.1:1513-1626 GCF_002168275.2 Theobroma umbraticum | reverse complement strand
CTATAAATGGACTTTTCGTTCCATTGAATGCCTTTTTCTTTACGTTTCTCAAGGAAGAAATTCAATTATAATCTATTTTAACCAAAAATGTACAAAGAATTCAAATTAAAATC
>NW_018400001.1:1069-1228 GCF_002168275.2 Theobroma umbraticum | reverse complement strand
ACTTCTCTTGCCAATGAATGCTTCTTTCTTGATGTTTCTCGAGGTAGACGTTCATTTATAATCTAATGTAACGAAAAATGTACAAAGAATTCAAATTAAAATCAATTTTGAGAGTAATAAGGCTTTTAAAGGAATGGGAGACTATAAATTGACTTTTCT
>NW_018400001.1:601-880 GCF_002168275.2 Theobroma umbraticum | reverse complement strand
TAGACATTCAATTATAATCTATTTTAACTAAAAATGTACAAAGAATTGAAATTTCAACCAATTTTGAGATTATAAAACCGTGTAAAGTGAGTACTAGGGCTTTAAAGGAATGGGAGACTATAAATGTACTTTTTCTTGCCAATGAATGCTTCTTTCTTGATGTTTCTCGACATAGACGTTCAATTATAATTTAATTTAACAAAAAATGTACAAATAATTCAAATGAAAAACAATTTTGAGATTATAAAGCCATTTAAAGCGAGTAATAAGGCTTTTAAA
>NW_018400001.1:98-184 GCF_002168275.2 Theobroma umbraticum | reverse complement strand
GATTATAAATGGACTTTTATTACCAATGAATGCTTTTTTCTTCATGTTTCTCAAGGTAAACACTCAATTATAATCTAATTTAACCA
>NW_018400001.1:0-88 GCF_002168275.2 Theobroma umbraticum | reverse complement strand
AATAATTCAAAGTAATATCAATTTTTACATTATGAAATCATTGAAAGTGAATAATAGGGCTTTTAAAGGAACGCGAGACTATAAATTG
>NW_018400000.1:1495-1616 GCF_002168275.2 Theobroma umbraticum | reverse complement strand
TTTTTCATTAAAACATACTATAATTGAATGTTTGCCTTGAGAAGCATGAAGAAACAAGTATTCATTGGCAAGAAAAGTCTATTTACAGCCTCTGATTCCTTCGAAAGCCTTATTACTCACT
>NW_018400000.1:831-997 GCF_002168275.2 Theobroma umbraticum | reverse complement strand
AAAAAGTATTCATTATCAAGAAAAGTCCATTTATAGTCACTTATTCTTTCAGAATCCTTATTACACGCTTTAAATGGTTTTTATATTTTTCATTAAAACAGACTATAATAACTGTCTGCCTTGACAATCATGAAGAAAAAAGCATTCATTGATAAGAAAAGTCCAT
>NW_018400000.1:227-392 GCF_002168275.2 Theobroma umbraticum | reverse complement strand
AAATGGTTTTATAATCTCATAATTGATTTTAAGTTCAGTTTTTTTATATTTTTCTTTAAAACAGAGTATAATTAAATGTCTGCCTTGAAAAACGTAAAGAAAAAGGCATTCTTTGACAACAAAAGTCTATTTACAGCCTCTCATTCCTTCAAAAGCGTTATTTAC
>NW_018400000.1:111-217 GCF_002168275.2 Theobroma umbraticum | reverse complement strand
TGATTTTATAATCTAATAATTGATTTTACGTTGAAGTTTTTTACGTTTTCGATTAAAATAGACAATAATTGAATGTCTATCTTACGAAACATGAAGAAAAGTGCAT
>NW_018400000.1:0-101 GCF_002168275.2 Theobroma umbraticum | reverse complement strand
GAAAAGTCCATTTATACTCACCCATCCCTTCAAAAAACTTCTCTCTAGCTTTAAATAGTTTTCTAATCTCATAATTGATTTTAAGTTAAATTTTTTTATAT
>NW_018399999.1:1289-1387 GCF_002168275.2 Theobroma umbraticum | reverse complement strand
CACTTTAAATGGTTTTATAATATCATAATTGATTTTAAGTTGAGTTTTTTTACAGTTTTCATTAAGACAAACTATAATTGAATGTCTACCTCAAGAAA
>NW_018399999.1:1187-1279 GCF_002168275.2 Theobroma umbraticum | reverse complement strand
AACACATTCATTGGCAAGAAAAGTCCATTTATAGTTGCCCATTCTTTCAAAAATCTTATTACTCGCTTTAAATAGTTTATAATCTAATAATT
>NW_018399999.1:873-1135 GCF_002168275.2 Theobroma umbraticum | reverse complement strand
TCATTAAAACAGACTATAATTGAACGTCTGCCTTAATAAACGTGAAGAAAAAAGCATTCATTGATAAAAAAGTCCATTTAGAGCCTCACATTCCTTTAATAGCCTTTTTTCTCGTTCTAAATGGTTTCATAACTTCATAATTAATTTTAAATTCAATGTTTTTTATATTATTCATTAAAACAGACTATAATTGAATGTCTGCCTTGAGAAAAGTGTAGAAAAAAGCATTCATTGGCAAGAAAAGTCTATTTATAGCCTCTCA
>NW_018399999.1:725-854 GCF_002168275.2 Theobroma umbraticum | reverse complement strand
ACTTGCTTTAAATGGTTTTATAATCTAATAATTGATTTTAAGTTGAATGTTTTATATATTTGATTAAAACAGACAATAATTGACTGTCTATCTTGAGAAACATGAAGAAAAAAGTATTCGTTGGCAAGA
>NW_018399999.1:466-622 GCF_002168275.2 Theobroma umbraticum | reverse complement strand
GTTGAATTTTTTTACATTTTTTGTTAAAATAGGCTATAATTGAATGTCTACCTTGAGAATCAAGAAGAAAAAAGTCTTTATTGATAACAAATGTCTATTTAAAGCCTCTCAGTCCTTCAACAGCCTTTTTACTCGTTCTAAATGGTTTTATAATCT
>NW_018399999.1:268-378 GCF_002168275.2 Theobroma umbraticum | reverse complement strand
TAAAGAAAAAGGCATTCTTTAGCAAGAAAAGTCTATTTACAGCCTCTAATTCCTTTAAAAACCTTATTACTTACTTTAAGTGGTTTTATAATCTAATAATTGATTTTACG
>NW_018399999.1:0-161 GCF_002168275.2 Theobroma umbraticum | reverse complement strand
AAGAAACATGAAGAAAAGAGCATTCATTGGTAAGAAAAGTCTATTTATAGTCACACATTCCTTTAAAAGACTTATCGTTCGCTTTAAATGGTTTTCTAATCTCATATTTGATTTTAAGTTGAATTTTTTTGCATTTTTCATTAAAACAAACTATAATTGAA
>NW_018399997.1:2753-2936 GCF_002168275.2 Theobroma umbraticum | reverse complement strand
GCATTCATTGACAAGAAAAGTCCATTTATTGTCACCTATTCCTTCAAAAGCCTATTTACACGCTTTAAATGGTTTTCTAATCTCATAATTCATTTTAAATTGAATTTTTTTACATTTTTCGTTAAAACAGACTATAATTGAACGCTTGCCTTGACAATCATGAAGAAAAAAGCATTCATTGAT
>NW_018399997.1:2509-2626 GCF_002168275.2 Theobroma umbraticum | reverse complement strand
AATGGTTTCATAATCTCATAATTAATTTTAAGTTCAATTTTTTTATATTTTTCACTAAAACAGACAATAACTAAATGTCTGCCTTGAGAAAAGTGAAGAAAAAAGCATTCATTGGCA
>NW_018399997.1:2414-2499 GCF_002168275.2 Theobroma umbraticum | reverse complement strand
ATTTATAGCCTCCCATTCCTTCAAAGGCCTTATTACTTGCTTTAAATTGTTTTATAATGTAATAATTGATTTTAAGTTGAATTTT
>NW_018399997.1:2186-2339 GCF_002168275.2 Theobroma umbraticum | reverse complement strand
AAGAAAAGTCCATTTATAGTCACGTATTCCCTCAAAGCCTTATTACTCGCTTTAAATGGCTTTCTAGTCTCATAATTGATTTCAAGTTGAGTTTTTTTACATTTTTTTGTTAAAACAGGCTATAATTGAATGCCTGCCTTGTGAATCATGAAG
>NW_018399997.1:2053-2170 GCF_002168275.2 Theobroma umbraticum | reverse complement strand
ATAAGAAAAGTCCATTTATAGCCTCTCATTCTTTTAATAGCCTTTTTACTCGTTTTAAATTGGTTTCATAATCACATAATTAATTTTAAGTTCAATTTTTTTATATTTTTCATTAAA
>NW_018399997.1:1793-1929 GCF_002168275.2 Theobroma umbraticum | reverse complement strand
AATGGTTTTCTAGTCTCATAATTGATTTTAAGTTAAATTTTTTTATATTTTTTTGTTAACACAAGCTATAATTGAATGCCTTCCTTGTGAATCATGAAGAAAAAAGCATTCATTAATAACAAAAGTCTATTTATAG
>NW_018399997.1:1442-1592 GCF_002168275.2 Theobroma umbraticum | reverse complement strand
ACAGCCTCTCATTCCTTCAAAAGCCTTATTATTTACCTTAAGGGGTTTTATAATCTAATAATTGATTTTACATTGAAGTGTTTTTACATTTTTGATATAGACTATAATTGAATGTCTATCTTGAGAAACATGAAGAAAAGAGCATTCATT
>NW_018399997.1:735-962 GCF_002168275.2 Theobroma umbraticum | reverse complement strand
AAGTTGAATTTTTTTACATTTTTCATTAAAACAGACTATAATTGAATGTCAAACGCAAGAAACGTGAAAAAAAGAGCATTCATTGGCAAGAAAGGTTCATATATAGCCTCCCAATCCTTCAAAAGCCTTATTACTAGTTTTAAATAGTTTATAATCTAATAATTGATTTTAAGTTGAATTTTTTTATATTTTGTATTAAAACAAACAATCCTTGACTGTCTATCTTG
>NW_018399997.1:420-537 GCF_002168275.2 Theobroma umbraticum | reverse complement strand
TCTAGTCTCATAATTTATTTTAAGTTGAATTTTTTTATATTTTTTGTTAAAACACGCTATAATTGAATGTCTGCCTTGTGAATCGTGAAGGAAAAAGCATTCATTGATAACAAAAGT
>NW_018399997.1:0-112 GCF_002168275.2 Theobroma umbraticum | reverse complement strand
GCATTCATTGGCAAGAAAAGTCTATTTATAGTCACTCATTCCTTCAAAAGACTTCTCGCTCGTTTTAAATGGTTTTATAATCTCATAATTGATTTTAAGTTAAATTTTTTTA
>NW_018399996.1:1097-1183 GCF_002168275.2 Theobroma umbraticum | reverse complement strand
GAGATTTTAAAATCAACACCCCCTACTCACCTCACAATGGCGGGATATTACTTCGTCACTAATCCAATTATACTTCCTCCTTTGGT
>NW_018399996.1:966-1087 GCF_002168275.2 Theobroma umbraticum | reverse complement strand
GGCAATCCTTTTCCGTTGGCATACTTCCTAACAATAAACCAAGCTTAAGATGCTTAGTATTGATCACTCTCATTTTCCTTTCTTAATCATACATTCATCATCATGGTTATAACTTACATTA
>NW_018399996.1:313-448 GCF_002168275.2 Theobroma umbraticum | reverse complement strand
TACCACCACTAAACATGATATCAATTTCCATTCATCATATATCAACATTCTCATCATTTTTAAACTTTTCACAACAACACATATCCGCCATTTTCATTCATTACATTTTTAACTCCCAACTAGCATAATTGTTTC
>NW_018399996.1:0-164 GCF_002168275.2 Theobroma umbraticum | reverse complement strand
TCCTTTCACTTAGCATCCACCATGCATCCACGGCTTTGAATGGCTTGTATGTCATCGAACTTCCTTCAATCAAGCAGATCTTTGCTGCCACAAGACATCTCCCTTAGCCAATAACCCATTTTGCAAGGATTAACTAAACAAAAATCAAAATCCTTACCTTTTCC
>NW_018399995.1:25779-25898 GCF_002168275.2 Theobroma umbraticum | reverse complement strand
TTAATAAAAAATATAAAGAAATTCAAATTAAAATCAATTATGAAGTTATAAAATTATTTAATGCTAGTAATAAGGCTTTTGAAGGCATGGGTGAGTATAAATAGACTTTTCTTGCCAAT
>NW_018399995.1:25205-25333 GCF_002168275.2 Theobroma umbraticum | reverse complement strand
AAGGCTTTCGAAGCTATGTGTGACTATAAATGGACTTTTCTTGCTAATAGATATGTTTTTCTTCCTGTTTCTCGAGGTAGACATTCAATTATAATCTGTTTTAATAAAAAATATAAAAGAAATCAACT
>NW_018399995.1:24820-24976 GCF_002168275.2 Theobroma umbraticum | reverse complement strand
ACTATAAATGGACTTTTCTTACCAATGGATATCTTTTTCTTCATGTTTCTCGAGTCAAACATTCAATTATAATCTGTTTTAATAAAAAAAATAAAAAAATTAAAATTAAAATCAATTCTGAGGTTATAAAATCATTTAAAGCGAGTAATAAGGCTT
>NW_018399995.1:24194-24358 GCF_002168275.2 Theobroma umbraticum | reverse complement strand
CATTCAATTATAATCTATTTTAATAAAAAATATAAAGAAACTCAAATTAAAATCTATTATCAAGTTATAAAATTATTTAATGCGAGTAATAAGGCTTCTGAAGGCATGGCTGACTATAAATAGACTTCTGTTGCCAATGGATATCATTTTCTTTACCTTTTTTG
>NW_018399995.1:23976-24119 GCF_002168275.2 Theobroma umbraticum | reverse complement strand
GGCTTTTGAAGCCATGGGTGACTACAAATGGACCTGTTTTGCCAATGGATATCTGTTTCTTCATGTTTCTCGAGGTAGACATTCAATTGTAATATATTTTAGTAAAAATATAAAAACATTTAAATTAAAATCAATTATGAGGT
>NW_018399995.1:23530-23650 GCF_002168275.2 Theobroma umbraticum | reverse complement strand
TAATTATAATCTTTTTTAATAAAAAATATAAAACAATTCAACTTAAAATCAATTGAGATTATAAACTCATTTAAACTGAGTAATAAGGCTTTCAAATGTATGAGTGACTATAAATGGACC
>NW_018399995.1:23256-23430 GCF_002168275.2 Theobroma umbraticum | reverse complement strand
CTTATTAGTCACTTTAAATGGTTTTTTAATCTCATAATTAGTTTTAAGTTTAACATTTTTATATTTTTTATTAAAATAGATTAGAATTAAATGTATACCTCGAGAAACGTGAAGAAAAATATATCCATTAGTAAGAAAAGTCTATTTATAGTCACCTATGCCTTCGAAAGCCTT
>NW_018399995.1:22920-23131 GCF_002168275.2 Theobroma umbraticum | reverse complement strand
CTCGGCAAACATGAAGAAAAAGATATTCATTGGCAAGAATAGTCCATTTATAGTTACCCACTCTTTCAAAAGTCTTATTACTTGCTTTAAATGTTTTTATAATCTCATAATTGACTTTAAGTTGAATTTTTATATATTTTTTATTAAAACAGATTAAAGTTGAATGCCTTCCTCAGGAAATATGAAGAAAAAGATATTCATTGGCAAGAAA
>NW_018399995.1:22546-22669 GCF_002168275.2 Theobroma umbraticum | reverse complement strand
TTGAACTTTTTTATATTTATTATTAAAACAGATTATGATTGAATGTCTACCTAGGCAAACATGAAGAAAAAGATATTCATTGGTAAGAATAATCCATTTATAGTCACCCACTCTTTCAAAAGC
>NW_018399995.1:22383-22536 GCF_002168275.2 Theobroma umbraticum | reverse complement strand
GCTTTAAATATTTTTATAATCTCATAATTGACTTTAAGTTAAATTTTTTTTATATTTTTTATTAAAACAGATTAAAGTTGAATGCCTTCCTTAGGAAAGACGAAGAAAAAGATATTCATTGGTAAGAAAAGTCTACTTATAATTACCCATGCC
>NW_018399995.1:22228-22360 GCF_002168275.2 Theobroma umbraticum | reverse complement strand
TAAATGATTTTATAATCTCATAAATTATTTTAAGTTGAATTTTTTTATATTTTTATTAAAACATATTATAATTGAATTTATACCTTGAGAAACATGAAGAAAAAGATATCCATTAGCAAGAAAAGTCTATTT
>NW_018399995.1:21935-22061 GCF_002168275.2 Theobroma umbraticum | reverse complement strand
CTCATAATTAGTTTTAACTTGAACTTTTTTATATTTATTATTAAAATAGATTATGATTGAATGTCTACCTCTGCAAACATGAAGAAAAAGATATTCATTGGCAAGAATAGTCTATTTATAGTCACC
>NW_018399995.1:21647-21765 GCF_002168275.2 Theobroma umbraticum | reverse complement strand
TTACTCGCTTTAAATGATTTTATAATCTCATAAATTATTTTAAGTTGAATTTTTATATATTTTATATTAAACCAGATTATAATTGAATGTATACCTTGAGAAACATGAAGAAAAAGAT
>NW_018399995.1:21248-21392 GCF_002168275.2 Theobroma umbraticum | reverse complement strand
AAAGCTTTATTACTCGCTTTAAATGTTTTATAATCTCTTAATTGACTTTAAGTTGAATTTTTTTATATTTTTTATTTAAACAGATTAAAATTGAATGCCTTCCTCAAGAAATATGAAGAAAAAGATATTCATTGGCAAGAAAAG
>NW_018399995.1:20762-21023 GCF_002168275.2 Theobroma umbraticum | reverse complement strand
CATAATTGATTTTAAGTTGAATTTTTTTACATTTTTTATTAAAACAGATTATAAGTAAACGTCTACCTTGAGAAATGTAAAGAGAAAGATATCCATTGACAAGAAAAGTCTATTTATACTCACCCTTGCCTTTGAAAGCCTTATTACCTGCTTTAAATGGTTTTCTAATCTCATAATTGATTTTAAATTAATTTTTTTCATAATTTATATTAAAATAGATTATAATTGAATGTCTGCCTTGAGAAATGTGAAGAAAAAGAT
>NW_018399995.1:20490-20594 GCF_002168275.2 Theobroma umbraticum | reverse complement strand
ATAATTGAATGTCTACCTCGAGAAACGTGAAGAAAAAGATATCCATTGACAAAACAGGTCCATTTGTAGTCGCCTATGCCTTCGAAAGCCTTATTACTCGCTTT
>NW_018399995.1:20181-20480 GCF_002168275.2 Theobroma umbraticum | reverse complement strand
TTAATCTCATAATTTGTTTTAAGTTGAACTTTTTTACAATTTTTCTTAAAACAGATTATAATTGAATGTTTGCCTCAAAAAACATTAAGAAATTGATATCCATTAGCAACAGAAGTCTATTTATAGTCACCTATGCCTTCAAAAGCCTTATGACTTGCTTTAAATGTTTTTATAACATCATAATTAATTTTAAGTTAAATTTTTTTATATGTTTTATTAAAACAGATTATAATTGAATGTTTGCTTTAAGAAACGTGAAGAAAAAGATATCCATTGGCAAGAAAAGTCCATTTATAGTC
>NW_018399995.1:20023-20165 GCF_002168275.2 Theobroma umbraticum | reverse complement strand
GCCTTATTACTCGCTTTAAATGATTTTATAACCTTATAATTGATTTTAATTTAACTTTTTTTATATTATTTATTAGTATAGATTATAATTGAATGTCCGCATCGAGAAACGTGAAGAAAAAGATATCCATTGACAATAAAAG
>NW_018399995.1:19760-19923 GCF_002168275.2 Theobroma umbraticum | reverse complement strand
CTTTTATTGTCAATGGATATCTTTTTCTTCACGTTTCTCGATGCGGACATTCAAATATAATCTATACTAGTAAATAATATAAAAAAAGTTAAATTAAAATCAATTATACGGTTATAAAATCATTTAAAGTGAGTAATAAGGCTTTTGAAGGTATGGGTGACTA
>NW_018399995.1:19273-19512 GCF_002168275.2 Theobroma umbraticum | reverse complement strand
AATTATAATCTGTTTTAATAAAAAATATAAAAATATTTAACTTAAAATCAATTAAGATGTTATAAAAACATTTAAAGCAAGTCATAAGGCTTTCGAAGGCATAAGTGACTATAAATAGACTTCTGTTGCTAATGGATATCAATTTCTTAATGTTTTTTTAGGCAAAAATTGAATTATAATCTGTTTTAAGAAAAAATGTAGAAAAGTTCAACTTAAAACCAATTATGAGATTAAAAAAC
>NW_018399995.1:19162-19263 GCF_002168275.2 Theobroma umbraticum | reverse complement strand
GAGTAATAAGGCTTTCGAAGGCATAGGTGACTACAAATGGACCTGTTTTGCCAATGGATATCTTTTTCTTCACGTTTCTTGAGGCAGACATTCAATTATAA
>NW_018399995.1:18660-18949 GCF_002168275.2 Theobroma umbraticum | reverse complement strand
CTATAAATGGACTTTTCTTACTAATAGATATCTTTTTCTTCACATTTCTCAAGGAAGAATTCAATTATAATCTATTTTAATATAAATTGTGAAAAAAATTAATTTAAAATCGATTATGAGATTAGAAAACTATTTAAAGCGGGTAATAAGGCTTTCGAAGGCAAGGGTGAGTATAAATAGACTTTTCTTGTCAATGGATATCTTTCTCTTCACATTTCTCAAGGTAGACGTTTACTTATAATCTATTTTAATAAAAAATGTAAAAAAATTCAACTTAAAATTAATTATG
>NW_018399995.1:18480-18617 GCF_002168275.2 Theobroma umbraticum | reverse complement strand
CAAATGCATGAGTGACTATAAATGGACCTTTCTTGCCAATGAAAGGCTTTTCTTAATGTTTGTCAAGACAAACATTCAATTAGTTTCTGTTTTACCCAAAAATGTAAAAAAATTCAACTTAAAATCATTTATGAGAT
>NW_018399995.1:18262-18406 GCF_002168275.2 Theobroma umbraticum | reverse complement strand
CTTTTCTTGCCAATGAATATCTTTTTCTTCATATTTCTTGAGGAAGGCATTCAACTTTAATATGTTTAAATAAAAAATATAAAAAAATTTAACTTAAAGTCAATTAAGAGATTATAAAACATTTAAAGCGAGTAATAAAGCTTT
>NW_018399995.1:17456-17602 GCF_002168275.2 Theobroma umbraticum | reverse complement strand
GTTTGCCGAGGTAGACATTCAATCATAATCTGTTTTAATAATAAATATAAAAAGGTTCAAGTTAAAAATAATTATGAGATTAAGAAACTATCTAAAGCGAGTAATAAGGCTTTCGAAGGTATGGGTGACTATAAATAGACTTTTCT
>NW_018399995.1:17166-17265 GCF_002168275.2 Theobroma umbraticum | reverse complement strand
GGCATGGGTAATTATAAGTAGACTTTTCTTACCAATGAATATCTTTTTCTTCGTATTTCCTAAGGAAGGCATTCAACTTTAATCTGTTTTAATAAAAAA
>NW_018399995.1:17082-17156 GCF_002168275.2 Theobroma umbraticum | reverse complement strand
TTCAACTTAAAGTCAATTATGAGATTATAAAAATATTTAAAGCCACTAATAAGGCTTTTGAAAGAGTGGGTGAC
>NW_018399995.1:16966-17072 GCF_002168275.2 Theobroma umbraticum | reverse complement strand
TTATTCTTGCCAATGAATATCTTTTTCTTCATATTTTCCTAGGTCGACATTTAATCATAATCTGTTTTAATAATAAATATAAAAAAGTTCAAGTTAAAACTAATTA
>NW_018399995.1:16530-16663 GCF_002168275.2 Theobroma umbraticum | reverse complement strand
AAAGCGAGTAATAAGGCTTTTAAAGGCATGGGTAATTATAATTAGACTTTTCTTACCATTGAATATCTTTTTCTTCGTATTCCTAAGGAAGGCATTCAACTTTAATCTGTTTTAATAAAAAATATAAAAAAAT
>NW_018399995.1:16256-16430 GCF_002168275.2 Theobroma umbraticum | reverse complement strand
TATAAAATCATTTAAAGCGAGTAATAAGGCTTTCGAAAGTATGGATGACTATAAGGGGACTTTTCTTACTAATGGATATCTTTTTCTTCACATTTGTCAAGGCAGACATTCAATTATAATCTATTTTAATATAAATTGTGAAAAAAATCAACTTAAAACTAATTATGAGATTAA
>NW_018399995.1:16113-16246 GCF_002168275.2 Theobroma umbraticum | reverse complement strand
AAAGCGAGTAATAAGGCTTTCGAAGGCAAGGGTGACTATAAATAGACTTTTCTTGCCAATGGATATCTTTCTCTTCACATTTCTCAAGGTAGACGTTTACTTATAATCTGTTTTAATGAAAAATGTAAAAAAA
>NW_018399995.1:16027-16103 GCF_002168275.2 Theobroma umbraticum | reverse complement strand
AATCAATTATGAGATTATAAAATCATTTAAACTAATTAATAAGGCTTTCAAATGCATGAAGGACTATAAATGGACC
>NW_018399995.1:15912-16017 GCF_002168275.2 Theobroma umbraticum | reverse complement strand
ATGAAAGGCTTTTCTTCATGTTTGTCGAGACAAATAATCAATTATTTTCTATTTTACCCAAAAATGTAAAAAATTCAACTTAAAATCATTTATGAGATTATAAAA
>NW_018399995.1:15711-15884 GCF_002168275.2 Theobroma umbraticum | reverse complement strand
AAGGCATGGGTAATTATAAGCAGACTTTTTTTACCAATGAATATCTTTTTCTTCATATTTCCTGAGGAAGGCATTCAACTATAATCTCTTTTAATAACAAATATAAAAAAATTGAACTGAAAGTTAATTATGAGATTATAAAAACATTTAAAGCGAGTAATAAGGCTTTTGAA
>NW_018399995.1:15234-15404 GCF_002168275.2 Theobroma umbraticum | reverse complement strand
ATCTTTTTCTTCATGTTTTTTGAGGTAAACATTCAATTATAATCTGTTTTAATAAAAAAATATAAAAAAGCTAAACTTAAAACTAATTATGAGATTAAAAAACTATTTATAGCGACTAATAAGGCTTTCGAAGGCATGGGTGACTATAAATGGACTTTTCTTATCAATAG
>NW_018399995.1:14830-15090 GCF_002168275.2 Theobroma umbraticum | reverse complement strand
TGATAATAAATGGACTTTTCTTGTCAATGGATATCTTTTTCTTCACTTTTCTAGTGGTAAACATTCAATTATAATCTATTTTAATAAAAATTATAAAAAAAATTAAATTAAAATCAATTATAAGGTTATAAAATCATTTAAGGTGAGCAATAATGCTTTCGAAGGCATAGGTGACTATAAATGCACTTTTCTTGGCAATGGATATCTTTTTCTTCACATTTCTCGAGGTCGATATTCAATTATAATCTGTTTTAATAAAA
>NW_018399995.1:14612-14820 GCF_002168275.2 Theobroma umbraticum | reverse complement strand
GTTTAAATTAAAATCAATTACGAGGTTCTAAAATTATTAAAAGCGAGTGGTGAGGCTTTTGAAGGCTCGGGTGACTATAAATGGACTATTCTTGCCAATGGATATCTGTTTGTTTAGGTTTCTTCAGACAAACGTTCAATTATAATCTATTTTTCTAAAAATCATAAAAAAATTCAACTTAAAACCAATTATGAGGTAATACAATCAT
>NW_018399995.1:14523-14602 GCF_002168275.2 Theobroma umbraticum | reverse complement strand
TAATAAGGCTTTCGAAGGTATGTGTGACTATAAATGGACTCTTCTTGCCAATTGATATCTTTTTCTTCATGTTTCTTGA
>NW_018399995.1:14418-14513 GCF_002168275.2 Theobroma umbraticum | reverse complement strand
CAATTATAATATGTTTTAATTAAAAATGTAAAAAAATTTAACTTAAAATAAATTATGAGATTACAAAAATATTTACAGCGAGTAATAAGGCTTTC
>NW_018399995.1:14293-14408 GCF_002168275.2 Theobroma umbraticum | reverse complement strand
GTGACTATAAATGGACTTTTCTTGATAATAGATATCTTTTTCTTCATGTTTCTTGAGGTATACATTCAATTATAATCTGTTTTAATAAAAAATATAAAAAAGTTAAACTTAAAAC
>NW_018399995.1:14061-14193 GCF_002168275.2 Theobroma umbraticum | reverse complement strand
AGTCCATTTATAGTCACCCATGCCTTCGAAAGCCTTATTACTCGCTTTAAATACGTTTGTAATCTCATATTTGATTTTAAGTTAAATTTTTTTTACATTTTTAATTAAAACAGATTATAATTGAATGTCTAC
>NW_018399995.1:13759-13911 GCF_002168275.2 Theobroma umbraticum | reverse complement strand
CATACCTTCGAAAGCCTTATTACTCGCTTTAAATGATTGTATAACCTCACAATTGGTTTTAAGTTGAATTTTTTTTTACAATTTTCATAAAAACAAATTATAATTGAACGTCTATCTTAAGAAACCTAAACAAAAAGATATCCATTGGCAAG
>NW_018399995.1:13614-13749 GCF_002168275.2 Theobroma umbraticum | reverse complement strand
TTATAGTCACCCACGCCTTCAAAAGCCTTATCACTCGTTTTTAATGATTTTATAACCTCGTAATTGATTTTAATTTAAACCTTTTTATATTTTTATTAAAACAGATTATAATTGAATGTTTACCTCAAGAAACAT
>NW_018399995.1:13188-13430 GCF_002168275.2 Theobroma umbraticum | reverse complement strand
ATAGATTATAATTGAATGTTTGCCTCTAGAAAAGTGAAGAAAAAGATATCCATTAGCAAGAAAAATCCATTTATTATAACCCATACCTTCAAAACCCTTATTACTCGCTTGAAACGATTTTATAACCTTATAATTGATTTTAATTTTGAATGTTTTTTTATTTTTTATTTAAAAAGATTATAATTGACTGTCTACCTCGAGAAACATGAAGAAAAAGATATCCATTGGCAAGAAAAGTCCAT
>NW_018399995.1:12799-12962 GCF_002168275.2 Theobroma umbraticum | reverse complement strand
CCATTAGCAAGAAAAGTCTATTTATAGTCACCCATGCATTCGAAAGCCTTATTATTCGCTTTAAATAGTTTTTTAATCTAATAATTAGTTTTAAGTTGAACTTTTTTAAATTTATTATTAAAACAGACTATGATTGAATGTCTACCTTAGCAAACATGAAGAA
>NW_018399995.1:12512-12702 GCF_002168275.2 Theobroma umbraticum | reverse complement strand
TTTTATTAAAACAGATTAAAATTGAATGCCTTCCTCAGGAAATATGAAGAAAAATATATTCATTGGTAAGACAAGTCTACTTATAATTACTCATGCCCTTAAAAGCTTTATTACTTACTTTAAATGGTTTTATAAGCTCATAAATGATTTTAAGTTGAATTTTTTTATATTTTTGGGTAAAACAGAAAAT
>NW_018399995.1:12101-12366 GCF_002168275.2 Theobroma umbraticum | reverse complement strand
AGATTATAATTAAATGTCTACCTTGAGAAACGTGAAGAGAAAGATATCCATTGGTAAGAAAAGTCTATTCATACTCACCCATACCTTAGAAAGCCTTATTACATGCTTTAAATGGTTTTCAAATCTCATAATTGGTTTTAAGTTGATTTTTTTTCACAATTTTTATTAAAATAGATTATAATTGAATGTTCGCCTTGAGAAATGTGAAAACAAAAGATATCTATTAGTAAGAAAAGTCCATTTATAGTCATCCATGCCTTCAAAA
>NW_018399995.1:11997-12084 GCF_002168275.2 Theobroma umbraticum | reverse complement strand
AAATGATTTTATAACCTCATAATTGATTTTAATTTGAATTATTTTTATATTTTTACTAAAATATATTATAATTGAATGTCTACCTCA
>NW_018399995.1:11774-11987 GCF_002168275.2 Theobroma umbraticum | reverse complement strand
AGAAAAAGATATCCATTGGCAAAACAGGTCCATTTGTAGGCACCCATGGCTTCAAAAGCCTTATTACTCGCTTTAAATAGTTTTTTAATATCATAATTGGTTTTAAGTTGAATTTTTTTGCATTTTGTCCTAAAACAGATTATAATTAAAAGTTTACCACAAAAAAGGTAAAGAAAATTATATCCATTGGCAACAGAAGTCTATTTATAGTCA
>NW_018399995.1:11598-11761 GCF_002168275.2 Theobroma umbraticum | reverse complement strand
AAGCCTTATTACTCGCATTAAATGATTTTATAACTTCATAATAGATTTTAATTTTAATTTCTTTATATTTGTTATTAAAATAGATTATAATTGAATGTCTGCCTCAAGGAACATAAAGAAAAAGATATCCATTGGCAAGAAAAGTCCATTTATAGTCACCCAT
>NW_018399995.1:11310-11498 GCF_002168275.2 Theobroma umbraticum | reverse complement strand
CACGCTTTAAATGGTTTTCTAATCTCATAATTGGTTTTAAGTTGATTTTTTTCATAATTTTTATTAAAACAGATTATAATTGAATGTCTGCCTTGAGAAATGTGAAAAAAAGATATCCATTAGTAAAAAAAGTCCATTTATAGTCATACATGCCTTCAACAGGCTTATTACTCGCTTTAAATAGTTTT
>NW_018399995.1:11096-11300 GCF_002168275.2 Theobroma umbraticum | reverse complement strand
AATTGGTTTTAAGTTGAATTTTTTTATATTTTTTCCTAAAACAGATTATAATTAAATGTTTGCTTTAAAAAAGGTAAAAAAAATGATATCCATTGGCAATAGAAGTCTATTTATAGTCACCCATGCCTTCAAAAGCCTTATTACTCGCACTAAATGATTTTATAACTTCATAATAGATTTTAATTTGAATTTCTTTATATTTTT
>NW_018399995.1:10742-10849 GCF_002168275.2 Theobroma umbraticum | reverse complement strand
AGTTGAACTTTTTTATATTTTTTATTAAAACAGATTATAATTGAATGTCTTCCTCGAAAAATGTAAAGAAAAAGATATCCATTAGTAAGAAAAGTCCATTTATAGTC
>NW_018399995.1:10598-10732 GCF_002168275.2 Theobroma umbraticum | reverse complement strand
TCGAAACCCTTATTACTCGCTTTAAATAGTTTTTTAATCTCATAAGTAGTTTTAAGTTGAATTTTTTTATATTTATTATTAAAATATATTATAATTGTATGTTTATCTCAAGAAACATGAAGAAAAAGATATCC
>NW_018399995.1:10464-10588 GCF_002168275.2 Theobroma umbraticum | reverse complement strand
AAAGTCTATTTATAGTCACCGATGCCTTAAAAAGCCTTATTACTCGCTTTAAATGATTTTAAAACCTCAAAATTGATTTTAATTTGAATTTTTTTATATTTTTTATTAAAATAGATTATAATTG
>NW_018399995.1:10225-10364 GCF_002168275.2 Theobroma umbraticum | reverse complement strand
CATTCAATTATAATCTATTTTAATAAAAAATATAAAGAAACTCAAATTAAAATCAATTATAAAGTTATAAAATCATTTAATGCGAGTAATAACGCTTTTGAATGCATGGGTGACTATAAATAAACTTCTGTTGCCAATG
>NW_018399995.1:10108-10215 GCF_002168275.2 Theobroma umbraticum | reverse complement strand
TCTTTACCTTTTTGAGGTAAACATTTAATTATAATCTATTTTATGAAAAAATATAAAAAATTTCAACTTAAAATCGATTATGAGATTAAAAAACTATTTAAAGTGAG
>NW_018399995.1:9690-10002 GCF_002168275.2 Theobroma umbraticum | reverse complement strand
TTTAATTAAAATGTAAAAGAATTCAAATTAAAATCTATTATGAGGTTATAAAATTATTTAAAGCGAGTAATAAGGCTTTTGAAGGCATGAATGACTCTAAATGAACTTTTTTTACTAATGGATATCTTTTTTTTCACATTTCTCAAAGCAGACATTTAATTATAATCTGTTTTAATAAAAATTATGAAAAAAATCAACTTAAAACCATTATAAGATTAGAAAACCATTTAAAGCGTGTAATAAGGCTTTCTAAGGCATGGGTGAGTATAAATAGACTTTTCTTGCTAATGGATATCTTTCTCTTCACGTTTC
>NW_018399995.1:9323-9442 GCF_002168275.2 Theobroma umbraticum | reverse complement strand
TTACCCAAAAACATAAAAAAATTCAACTTAAAATCATTTATGAGATTATAAAAGTATTTAAAGCAAGTAATAAGGCTTTTGAAGGAGTGGGTGACTATAAATAGACTATTCTTGCCAAT
>NW_018399995.1:9073-9223 GCF_002168275.2 Theobroma umbraticum | reverse complement strand
TGGATATCTTTTTCTTTATGTTTCTCGAGGCAGACATTCAATTGTAATCTATTTTAATAAAAAAATATAAAGAAATTCAAATTAAAATCAATTATGAGGTTGGAAAATCATATCAAGCGAGTAATAAAGCTTTTGAAGGCATGGGTGACT
>NW_018399995.1:8971-9063 GCF_002168275.2 Theobroma umbraticum | reverse complement strand
TTTTCTTGTCAATGGATATCTTTTTCTTCATGTTTTTCGAGTCAAACATTTAATTTTAATCTGTTTTAATAAAAAATATAAAAAAATTCAAA
>NW_018399995.1:8809-8961 GCF_002168275.2 Theobroma umbraticum | reverse complement strand
TTATGAGGTTATAAAATCATTTAAAGCGAGTAATAACGCTTTTGAAGGCATCGGTGACTATAAATAAACTTTTCTTGCTAATAGATATCTTTTTCTCTACGTTTCTCGAGGTAAACATACAATTATAATCTATTTTAATAATAAATATAAAA
>NW_018399995.1:8495-8625 GCF_002168275.2 Theobroma umbraticum | reverse complement strand
ATTATAATCTGTTTTAATAAAAAATATAATAAAGTTCAACTTAAAACTAATTATTGGATTAAAAAAGCATTCAAAGCAAGTAATAAGGCTTTCAAAGGTATGGGTGACTATAAATGGACTTTTCTTGCCA
>NW_018399995.1:8107-8241 GCF_002168275.2 Theobroma umbraticum | reverse complement strand
CAATTATAATCTTTTTTAATAAAAAATATAAAAAAATTCAAATTAAAATCAATTCTGAAGTTATAAAATCATTTAAAGCAAGTAATAAGGCTTTTGAAGGCATCAGTGACTATAAATAGACTTTTCTTGCTAAT
>NW_018399995.1:7690-7850 GCF_002168275.2 Theobroma umbraticum | reverse complement strand
AACTAATTATGAGATTAAAAAACTATTTAAAGTGAGTAATAAGGGTTTCAAAGGTATGGGTGACTATAAATGGACTTTTTTTACTAATGGATATCTTTTTTTTTACGTTTTTCAAGGCAAATATTCAATTATAATCTGTTTTAATAAAAAATATAAAAAA
>NW_018399995.1:7508-7680 GCF_002168275.2 Theobroma umbraticum | reverse complement strand
AAACAAATTATGGGATTGAAAAAGCATTTAAAGCGAGTAATATGGCTTTCAAAGGCATGGGTGACTATAAATGAATTTTTCTTACCAATGGGTATCTTTTTCTTTATGTTTCTTGAGGCAAACATTCAATTATAATCTATTTTAATAAAAAATATAAAGAAATTCAAATTAA
>NW_018399995.1:7384-7498 GCF_002168275.2 Theobroma umbraticum | reverse complement strand
GAAGTTATAAAATCATTTAATGCGAGTAATAAGGCTTTTGAAGGCATGGGTTACTATAACTAGACTTCTATTGCCAATGGATATCATTTTCTTTACCTTTTTTGAGGCAAACAT
>NW_018399995.1:7161-7319 GCF_002168275.2 Theobroma umbraticum | reverse complement strand
TAAGGCTTTTGAAGCCATGGGTGACTACAAATGGACCTGTTTTGCCAATGGATACCTTTTTCTTCATGTTTCTCGAGGTAGCATTCAATTATAATATATTTTAGTAAAAATATAAAAAAATTTAAATTAAAATCAATTATGAGGTTATAAAATCATTT
>NW_018399995.1:6897-7047 GCF_002168275.2 Theobroma umbraticum | reverse complement strand
TCTGTTTTAATAAAAATTGTGAAAAAAATCAACTTAAAACCAATTATGAGATTATAAAACCATTTAAAGCGTGTAATAAGGCTTTCTAAGGTATGAGTGAGTATAAATAGACTTTTCTTGCCAATGGATATCTTTCTCTTCACGTTTCTC
>NW_018399995.1:6395-6593 GCF_002168275.2 Theobroma umbraticum | reverse complement strand
AAATTCAACTTAAAATCATTTATGAGATTATAAAACCATTTAAAGTGAGTAATACGGCTTTTAAAGGCATGAGTAATTATAAGTAGACTTTTCGTGCCAATGAATATCGTTTTCTTTATATTTCCTGAGGAAGGCATTCAATTTTAGTCTGTTTTAATAAAAAATATAAAAAAATTTAACTTAAAGTCAATTATGAGA
>NW_018399995.1:6206-6295 GCF_002168275.2 Theobroma umbraticum | reverse complement strand
ACTTTTTATATTTATTATTAAAACAGATTATGATTGAATGTCTACCTCGGCAAATATGAAGAAAAAGATATTCATTGGCAAGAATAGTC
>NW_018399995.1:6018-6196 GCF_002168275.2 Theobroma umbraticum | reverse complement strand
CACCCGCTCCTTCAAAGGCCTTATTACTCGCTTTAAATGTTTTTATAATCTCATAATTGACTTTAAGTTCAATTTTTTTATATTTTTTTATTAAAACAGATTATAGTTGAATGCCTTCCTCAGAAAATATGAAGAAAAAGATATTCATTGGCAAGAAAAGTCTACTTATAATTACCCA
>NW_018399995.1:5507-5686 GCF_002168275.2 Theobroma umbraticum | reverse complement strand
GAAATGTGAAAAGAAAGATATCCATTGGCAAGAAAAGTCTATTTATACTCACCCTTACCTTCGAAAGCCTTATTACTCGCTTTAAATGATTTTCTAATCTCATAATTCGTTTTAAATTGATTTTTTTCACAATTTTTATTAAAATAGATTATAATTGAATGTCTGCCTTAAGAAATGTG
>NW_018399995.1:5004-5199 GCF_002168275.2 Theobroma umbraticum | reverse complement strand
AAATAGTTTTTTAATCTCATAATTAGTTTTAAGTTGAACTTTTTTATAATTTTTCTTAAAACAGATTATAATTAAATATCTGCCTTAAAAAATGTAAAGAAAATGATATCCATCGACAGCAGAAGTCTATTTGCCGTCACTCATTCCTTCGAAAGCCTTACGACTTGCTTTAAATGTTTTTATAGCCTTATAATT
>NW_018399995.1:4858-4985 GCF_002168275.2 Theobroma umbraticum | reverse complement strand
TATATTTTTTATTAAAACAGATTATAATTGAATGTTTGCCTCGAGAAAAGTGAAGAAAAAGATATCCATTGGTAAAAAAAGTCCATTTATAGTCACTCATACCTTCAAAAGCCTTATTACTCACCTT
>NW_018399995.1:4683-4846 GCF_002168275.2 Theobroma umbraticum | reverse complement strand
AACCTCATAATTGATTTTAATTTAAATTTTTTTATATTTTTTATTAAAACAGATCATAATTTATTGTCTGCCTCGAGAAACGTGAAGAAAAAGATTTTCATTGGCAAGGAAAGTCTATTTATAGTCACCCATACCTTTGAAAGCCTTATTACTCGCGTTAAAT
>NW_018399995.1:4440-4583 GCF_002168275.2 Theobroma umbraticum | reverse complement strand
TTTAATTTAAATTTTTTTATATTTTTTATTAAAACGGATTATAATTGAATGTTTGCTTTGAGAAACATGAAGAAAAAGATATCCATTTGCAAGAAAGTCCATTTATAGTCACCCATGCCTTCGAAAGCCTTATTACTCGCTTT
>NW_018399995.1:4014-4266 GCF_002168275.2 Theobroma umbraticum | reverse complement strand
TATTTATTATTAAAACAGATTATGATTGAATGTCTACCTCGGCAAACATGAAAAAAAAGATATTCATTGACAAGAATAGTCCATTCATATTCACCCACTCCTTCAAAAGCCATCTTACTCGCTTTAAATGTCTTTATAATCTCATAATTGAGTTTAAGTGAAATTTTTTTTAATTTTTTTTATTAAAACAGATTAAAATTGAATCCCTTCCTCAGGAAATATAAAGAAAAAGATATTCATTGGCAAGAAAAG
>NW_018399995.1:3788-4004 GCF_002168275.2 Theobroma umbraticum | reverse complement strand
ATTACCCATGCCTTTAAAAGCCTTATTACTTGCTTTAAATAGTTTTATAACTTCATAAATGATTTTAAGTTGAAGTTTTTTACATTTTTGGGTAAAACAGAAAATAATTGAATATTTGTCTCGACAAACATGAAGAAAAGCCATTCATTGGCAAGAAAGGTTCATTTATAGTCACTCATGCATTTGAAAGCCTTATTACTCAGTTTAAATGATTTT
>NW_018399995.1:3495-3759 GCF_002168275.2 Theobroma umbraticum | reverse complement strand
TTTTTTATATTTTTTATTAAAACAGATTATAATTAAATGTCTACCTTGAGAAATATGAAAAGAAAGATATCCATTGGTAAGAAAAGTCTATTTATAGTCACCCATGCCTTAGAAAGTTTTATTACTCGTTTTAAATGGTTTTCTAATCTCATAATTAGTTTTAAGTTGATTTTTTTCATAATTTTTATTAAAACATATTATAATTGAATGTCTACCTTGAGAAATGTGAAGAAAAAGATATTCATTAGCAAGAAAAGTCCATTT
>NW_018399995.1:3129-3398 GCF_002168275.2 Theobroma umbraticum | reverse complement strand
ATTTTATAACCTCATAATTGATTTTAATTCAAATTTTTTTATATTTTTATTAAAACATATTATAATTGAATGTCAACCTCAAGAAACGTGAAGAAAAAGATATCCATGGGCAAAACAAGTCCATTTGTAGTCACCCATGCCTTCGAAAGCCTTATTTCTTGCTTTAAATAGTTTTTTAATCTAATAATTGGTTTTAAGTTGAACTTTTTTACATTTTTTCTTCAAACAGATTATGATTAAATGTCTGCCTCAAAAAAGGTAAAGAAAAT
>NW_018399995.1:2914-3119 GCF_002168275.2 Theobroma umbraticum | reverse complement strand
GGCAATAGAAGTCTATTTATAGTCATTTATACCTTCGAAAGCCTTATTACTCGCATTAAATGATTTTATAACCTCATAATAGATTTTAATTTGAATTTCTTTATATTTTTTATTAAAAAAATTATAATTGAATGTCTGCCTTGAGAAACAGAAAGAAAAAGATATCCATTGGCAAGAAAAGTCCATTTATAGTCACCCATGCCTT
>NW_018399995.1:2493-2715 GCF_002168275.2 Theobroma umbraticum | reverse complement strand
TTTTTAATCCCATAATTAGTTTTAAGTTGAAATTTTTTATATTTTTTATTAAAAAGATTACAATTAAATGTCTGCTTCGGGAAGTGTGAAGAAAAAGATATCCATTGGTAAAAAAAGTCCATTTATTGTCACCTGTGCCTTCAAAAGCCTTATTAGTCGCTTTAAAAGATTGTATAACCTCATAATTTGTGTTAAGTTAATTTTTTACAATTTTTATAAAAA
>NW_018399995.1:2356-2483 GCF_002168275.2 Theobroma umbraticum | reverse complement strand
TTGAACGTCTGCCTCAAGAAACCAAAATAAAAAGATATTCATTGGCAAGAAAAGTCCACTTATAGTCACTCACGCCTTCAAAAGTCTCATCACTCGCTTTTAATAATTTTATAACCTCATAATTGAT
>NW_018399995.1:2204-2346 GCF_002168275.2 Theobroma umbraticum | reverse complement strand
ATTATTTTATATTTTTATTAAAATAGATTATAATTGAATGTCTGCCTCGAGAAACATTAAGAAAAAGATATCCATTGGCAAGAAAAGTCCATTTATAGTTACCCATGCTTTCGAAAGCCTTATTACTTGCTTTAAATGCTTT
>NW_018399995.1:2023-2194 GCF_002168275.2 Theobroma umbraticum | reverse complement strand
TAATTAGTTTTAAGTTGAAATTTTTTATATTTTTACTAAAACAGATTATAATTGAATGTCTGCCTCAAAAAATGTGAAGAGAATGATATCCATTAGCAAGAGAACTCCATTTATAATCACTCATGCCTTCAAAAGCTTTATTACTCAGTTTAAATGATTTTATAACCTCAT
>NW_018399995.1:1917-2013 GCF_002168275.2 Theobroma umbraticum | reverse complement strand
AATTTGAAATTTTTTTATATTTTTATTGAAATAGATTATAATTGAATGTCTGTCTCAAGAAACATTAAGAAATAGATATCCATTGGCAAGAAAAGT
>NW_018399995.1:1790-1907 GCF_002168275.2 Theobroma umbraticum | reverse complement strand
TCACCCATGCCTTCGGAAGCCTTATTACTTGCTTTAAATGCATTTTTAATCTCATAATTAGTTTTAAGTTGAACTTTTTTATAGTTCTTATTAAAATAGATTATAATTGAATGTCTG
>NW_018399995.1:1664-1780 GCF_002168275.2 Theobroma umbraticum | reverse complement strand
CGTAAAGAAAAAGATATCCATTGGTAAGAACAGTTCATTTATTGTCACCCATGCCTTCGAAAGCCTCATTACTCGCTTTAAATAGTTTCTTAATCTCATAATTACTTTTAAGTTGA
>NW_018399995.1:1540-1654 GCF_002168275.2 Theobroma umbraticum | reverse complement strand
ATTTATTATTAAAACAGATTATAATTATATGTTTACTTCAAAAAACATGAAGAAAAAGATATACATTAGCAAAAAAAGTCTATTTATAGTCACTGATGCCTTCAAAAGCCTTAC
>NW_018399995.1:1400-1530 GCF_002168275.2 Theobroma umbraticum | reverse complement strand
AAATGATTTTATAACCTCATAATTGATTTTAATTAGAATTTTGTTATATTTTTCATTAAAACAGATTATAATTGAGTGTCTACCTCGAGAAACGTGAAGAAAAAGATATCCATTGGCAAGAAAAGTACAT
>NW_018399995.1:997-1215 GCF_002168275.2 Theobroma umbraticum | reverse complement strand
AAAGATATCCATTGACAAGAAAAGTTCATTTATAGCCACCCATGCCTTCGAAAGTCCTATTACTCGCTTTAAATGATTTAATAACGTCATAATTGATTTTAATTTAAATATTTTTATATTTTTTATCAAAAAAAACTATAATTGAATGTCTGCCTTGAGAAACATGAAGAAAAAGATATCAATTGGTAAGAAAAGTCCATTTATAGTCACCCATGCCT
>NW_018399995.1:819-964 GCF_002168275.2 Theobroma umbraticum | reverse complement strand
TTTAAGTTGAATTTTTTTATATTTTTATTAAAACAGATTATAATTGAATGTCTGTCTCAAAAAATGTAAAGAAAACGATATCCATTGGCAAGAGAAGTCCATTTATAATCACCCATGCTTTCAAAAGCCTTATTACTCGGTTTAA
>NW_018399995.1:300-809 GCF_002168275.2 Theobroma umbraticum | reverse complement strand
AACCTCATAATTTATTTTAATTTGAATTCTTTTATAATTTTTATTAAAACAGATTATAATTGAATGTTTTCCTTAAGAAACGTGAAGAAAATGATATCTATTGGCAAGAAAAATCCATTTATAGTCATATATGCCTTCGAAAGCCTTATTACTCGGCTTAAATGTTTTTATCACCTCATAATTGATTTTAAGTTAAATTTTATTTATTTTTTATTAAAAAAGATTATAATTAAATGTTTACCTTGAGAAACATAAACAAAAAGATATTCATTGGCAAGAAAAGTCCATTCATAGTCATCCATGCTTTCGAAAGCATTATTACTCGCTTTAAATGATTTTATAATCTCATCAATGATTTTAATTTAAATTTTTTTTATATTTTTTTATTAAAATAGATTATAATTGAATGTCTGCATCAATAAACGTCAAAAAAAAGATATCCATTGGTGAGAAAAGTCCATTTATAGTCATATAAGCCTTCGAAAGCCTTATTACTCGCTTTAAATGAT
>NW_018399995.1:109-290 GCF_002168275.2 Theobroma umbraticum | reverse complement strand
CATAATTGATTTTAATTTGAATTTTTTAATAATTTTTATTAAAAAAGATTATAATTGAATGTTTACCATGAGAAACATGATGAAAAAGATATCCATTAGCAAAGAAAGTCGATTTATAGTCACCCATCCCTTAGAAAGCCTTATTACTCGATTTAAATAATTTTATAACCTTATAATTGAT
>NW_018399995.1:0-99 GCF_002168275.2 Theobroma umbraticum | reverse complement strand
ATTTTTTTATAATTTTCTTTAAAACAGATTAAAATTCAATGTTTGTCTCGAGAAACGTGAAGAAAAAGATATCCATTGGCAAGAAAAGTCTATTTATAG
>NW_018399994.1:1164-1278 GCF_002168275.2 Theobroma umbraticum | reverse complement strand
ACATTCAATTATTATCTGTTTTAACCAAAAACGTAAAAAAATTCAATTTAAAATAAGTTATAAGATTATAAAAATATTTAAAGCGAGTAATAAGGCCTTTGAAGTCATGGGTGA
>NW_018399994.1:991-1154 GCF_002168275.2 Theobroma umbraticum | reverse complement strand
ACTTTTCTTACCAATGAATATCTTTTTCTTCATGTTTCCTGAGGTAGACATTAAATAATTATTTTTTTAACAAAAAATGTTAAAAAATTCAATTTAAAATCTATTATTAGATTATTCAAACATTTAAAGTGAGTAATAAAGCTTTTGAAGTCATGGGTGACTA
>NW_018399994.1:362-981 GCF_002168275.2 Theobroma umbraticum | reverse complement strand
TTTCTTGCCAATGGATATCTTTTTTCTCATGTTTCCTGAAGTAGATATTCAATCATAATCTATTCGAATAAAAAATATAAAAACATTCAGCATAAAATCAATTATAGGATTATAAAACCATTTAAAGCGAGTAATAAGGATTTTGAAGGCATGGGTGACTAGACATGTACTTTTCTTGCCAATGGATATCTTTTTCTTCACATTTCTTAAGGCAAACAGTCAATTATTATCTGTTTTAACAAAAATGCATAAAAACTCAAGTTAAAATCAATTACGAGATTTAAAAACATTTTAGGCACAAAATAAGGCTTTTGAAGACATGGGTGATTATAAGTGGATTTTTTTTACCAATGAATGGCTTTTTCTTCAGGTCTCCCTAGGCAAACATTCAGTTATTATTTGTTTTAATAAAAAATATAAAAAAATTCAGCTTGAAATCAATTTTGAGATTATAAAACCATTTAAAACGAGTAATAAGACTTTCAAAGGCATAGGTGACTATAAATGGGCTTTTCTTACTGATGAATATCTTTGTTTTCATGTTTCTCAAGGTAGACATTCAATTATTATCTGTTTTAACTAAAAATATAGAAAAATTCAACTTAAAATCAATTATGAG
>NW_018399994.1:263-352 GCF_002168275.2 Theobroma umbraticum | reverse complement strand
CATTTAAAGCAAGTAATAAGACTTTTGAAGGCATGGGTAGCTATAAATGAACTTTTCTTGTCAATGGATATCTTTTTTTTCACGTTTCT
>NW_018399994.1:166-253 GCF_002168275.2 Theobroma umbraticum | reverse complement strand
ATTCAATTATAATCTGTTTTAATAAAAAGTATAAAACAATTTAACTTAAAATTAATTAGGAGGTTATAAAATCATTTAAAGCGATTA
>NW_018399994.1:0-140 GCF_002168275.2 Theobroma umbraticum | reverse complement strand
TATAAATGGACTTTTTCTGCTAATGGATATCTTTTTCTTTATGTTTCTGAAGGCTGACATTCAATTATTATCTATTTTAATAAAAAATTTAAAAAAATTCAAGTTAAAATTAATTACGAGATTCTAAAAACATTTTAGGC
>NW_018399993.1:7057-7482 GCF_002168275.2 Theobroma umbraticum | reverse complement strand
AGTAATAAGGCTTTCAAAGGCATGGGTGACTATAAATGGGCTTTTATTACCGATAAATATCTTTTTCTTCATGTTTCTTAAGGCGAACATTCAATTATTATCTGTTTTAACTGAAAACGTAAAAAATTTAATTTAAAATAAGTTATGAGATTATAAAAACATTTAAAGTGAGTAATAAGGCCTTTGAAGTCATAGGTGAATATAAATGGACTTTTCTTGTCAATGGACATCTTTTTCTTCATGTTTCTTGAGGCAGACATTCAATAATTTTCTATTTTAACCAAAGACGTAAAAAAATTCAATTAAAAATCAATTATGAGATTATAAAAGCATTTGAAGCGAGTAATAAGGCTTTTGAAGTCATGGGTGACTATAAATGGACCTTTCTTGGCAATGCATATCTTTTTCTTCATGTTTCCTGAGGT
>NW_018399993.1:6664-7047 GCF_002168275.2 Theobroma umbraticum | reverse complement strand
TTATAATCTATTTTAATAAAAAATATAAAAAAATTCAACATAAAATCAATTATAGGATTATAGAACAATTTAAAGCGAGTAATAAAGATTTCGAAGGCGTGGGTGAATAGACATGGACTTTTCTTGTCAATGTATATCTTTTTCTTCATGTTTTCCAAGACAAACAGTCAATTATTTTCTAAATAACAAAAAATGTATAAAAATTCAAGTTAAAATCAATTACGAGATTTAAAAATATTTTAGGCACAAAATAAGGCTTTCGAAGGCATGGGTTATTATAAATGTACTCTTTTTACCAATGAATGGGTTTTTCTTCAGGTTTCCCTTGGAAAACATTTAGTTATTATTATTTTTAATTAAAAATGTAAAAAAATTCAACTTGA
>NW_018399993.1:6461-6654 GCF_002168275.2 Theobroma umbraticum | reverse complement strand
GAGATTATAAAACCATTTAAAGTGAGTAATAAAACTTTCAAACGCATAAGTGACTATAAATGGGTTTTTTTTGCTAATAAATATGTTTGTTTTCATGTTTATCAAGACAGACATTCAATTATTATCTATCTGAACCAACAATATAGAAAAATTCAACTTAAAATCAATTATGAGATTATAAAAACATTTAAAG
>NW_018399993.1:5728-5990 GCF_002168275.2 Theobroma umbraticum | reverse complement strand
GTTATTATTTGTTTTAATTAAAAATGTAAAAACATTCAGCTTGAAATCAATTATGAGATTATAAAACCATTTAAAGGGAGTAATAAGGCTTTCAAGGGTATTGGTGACTATAAATGGGCTTTTCTTACCGATGAATATCTTTTTCTTCATGTTTTCTAAGACAGACATTCAATTATTATCTGTTTTAATTGAAAACGTAAAAAAATTCAATCTAAAATAAATTTTGAGATTATAAAAACTTTTAAAGCATGTAATAAGGCCT
>NW_018399993.1:5479-5628 GCF_002168275.2 Theobroma umbraticum | reverse complement strand
TGGGTGACTATAAATGGACTTTTCTTGTCAATGGATATCTTTTTCTTCATGTTTGTCAAGATAGACATTTAATTATAATCTTTTTTAATAAAGAATGCAAAACAATTCAATTTAAAATCAATTATGAGGTTATAAAATCATTTAAAGCG
>NW_018399993.1:5333-5469 GCF_002168275.2 Theobroma umbraticum | reverse complement strand
CTTTCGAAGGCATGGGTGACTATAAATGGACTTTAATTGCCAATGGATATCTTTTTCTTTTTGTTTTCAAAGGCAGACATTCAATTATTATCTGTTTTAACAAAAAAATGTACAAAAATTCAAGTTAAAATTAATT
>NW_018399993.1:4178-5120 GCF_002168275.2 Theobroma umbraticum | reverse complement strand
TTTAAAGCGAGTAATAAGGCTTTCAAAGGCATGGGTAACTATAAATGGGCTTTTGTTACTGATGAATATCTTTTTCTTCATGTTTCCTTTGGCAGATATTCAATTATTATCTATTTTAACTAAAAATGTAAAAAAATTCAATTGAAAAAAAATTAAGAGATTATAAAAATATTTAAAGCGAGTAATAAGGCCTTTGAAGTCATGAATGACTATAAATGGATTTTTCTTACCAATGGGTATCTTTTTCTTCATGTTTCTTGGGGCAAACATTCAATAATTATCTGTTTTAACTAGAAACATAAAAGAATTCAATTTAAAGTCAATTATGAGATTATTAATACATTTAAAGTGAGTAATAAGGCTTGTGAAGTCATGGGTGACTATAAATGAACTTTTCTTGAGGTAGACATGCAATTATAATCTATTCTAATAAAAAACATAAAAACATTCAGTACAAAATCAATTATAGGATTATAAAACTATTTAAAGCGAGTAATAAGGATTTCGAAGGCATGGGTGACTAGACATGGACTTTTCTTGCCAATAGATATTTTTTTCTTCACATTTCCTAGGGCAAACAGTCAATTGTTATTAGTTTTAACAAAAAATGTATAAAAACTCAAGTTAAAATCAATTACGAGATTTAAAAACATTTTAGTCACAAAATAAGGCTTTTGAAGACATGGGTGATTATAAATGGACTTTTTTTACCAATGAATGACTTTTTCTTCAGGTCTCCCTAAGCAAACATTCAGTTATTATTTGTATTACTTAAAAATAGAAAAAAATTCAGCTTGAAATCAATTTTGAGATTATAAAACCATTTAAAGGAAGTAATAAGACTTTCGAAGGTATAGGTGACTATAAATGACCTTTTCTTACCGATGACTATATTTTTTTTCACATTTCTCAAGATAGACATTCAATTATTATTTGTTTTAA
>NW_018399993.1:3447-3814 GCF_002168275.2 Theobroma umbraticum | reverse complement strand
TTTAAAGCGAGTAATAAGGCTTTTGAAGTCATGGGTGACTATAAATGGACTTTTGTTACCGATAAATATCTTTTTCTTCATGTTTCCTGAGGTAAACATTCAATTATTATCTGTTTTAACTGAAAACGTAAAAAAATTTAGTTTAAAATAAATTATAAGATTATAAAAATATTTAAAGTGAGTAATAAGGCCTTTGAAGTCATGGGTGAATATAAATGGACTTTTCTTGCCAAGAGATATCTTTTTCTTCATGTTTCCTGAGGCAGACATTCAATAATTTTCTGTTTTAACCAAAAACGTAAAAAAATTCAATTTAAAATCAATTATAAGATTATAAAAGCATTTAAAGCGAGTAATAAGGCTTTTG
>NW_018399993.1:2693-2901 GCF_002168275.2 Theobroma umbraticum | reverse complement strand
ATCAATTATGAGATTATAAAACCATTTAAAGCGAGTAATAAGACTTTCAAATGCATAGGTGACTATAAATGACTTTTTCTTGCCGATGAAAATCTTTTTTTCACGTTTCACAAGACAAACATTCAATTATTATCTGTCTTAATAAAAAATATAGAAAAATTTAACTTAAAATCAATTATGAGATTATAAAAATATTTAAAGCAAGTAA
>NW_018399993.1:2277-2593 GCF_002168275.2 Theobroma umbraticum | reverse complement strand
TGAGTGACTATAAATGGACTTTTCTTGCCAATGGATACCTTTTTCTTCATGTTTCCTGAGGCAGACATTCAATAAGTATCTGTTTTAACCAAAAATGTAAAAAAAATTCAATTTCAAAATCAACTATGAGATTATTAAAATATTTAAAGCGACTAATAAGGTTTTTAAAGTCATGGGTGACTATAAATGGACTTTTCTTACCAATGGATATCTTTTGCTTCATGTTTCCTGATGTACATATTCAATTATAATCTGTTTTAATAAAACATATAAAAAAATTCAACATAAAATCAATTATGAGATTATAAAATCATTT
>NW_018399993.1:1439-2120 GCF_002168275.2 Theobroma umbraticum | reverse complement strand
ATAAGGCTTTCGAAGGTATGGGTGACTATACATGGACTTTTCTTGCCAATGAATTTTTTTTCTTCATGTTTCCCAAGGCAAACATTCAATTATTATTTATTTTAACCAAAAATGAGAAAAAATTCAAGTTAAAATTAATTACGAGATTTTAAAAACATTTTAGGCACAAAATAAGGCTTTTGAAGGCATGAGTGATTATAAATAGACTTTTCTTGTCAATGAATGGCTTTTTCTTTAGGTTTCCTTAGGCAAACATTCAGTTATTATGTGTTTTAATTAAAAGTGCAAAACAATTCGGCTTGAAATCAATTATGAGATTATAAAACTATTTAAAGCGAGTAATACGATTTTTAAAGGCATGGGTGACTATAAATGGGTTTTTTTATCTATGAATATCTATTTTTTTACGTTTCTCAAGGCAGACATTTAATTATTATCTTTTTTAACTAAAAATAAAAAATATTCAACCTAAAATCAATTATGAGATTATAAAATCATTTAAGGCGAGTAATAAGACTTTTGGAGGCGTGGGAGACTGTAAATGAACTTTTCGTGTCAATGGATATCTTTTTCTTCATGTTTCTCCAGGTAGGTATTCAATTATAATCTGTTTTAATCAAAAATGTAAAAAAATTCAATTTAAAATCAATTAAGAGGTTATAAAATCATTTAAAGCGAGTA
>NW_018399993.1:1078-1429 GCF_002168275.2 Theobroma umbraticum | reverse complement strand
CGAAGACATGGGTGACTATAAATGGACTTTTCCTGTCAATGGATTTCTTTTTCTTCACGTTTTTTGAGATAAACATTCAATTATAATCTATCTTAACCAAAAATGTAAAAAAAAATTGAACCTAAAATCAATTTTGATATTATAAAACTATTTAAAGCGAGTAATACGACTTTTGAAGGAATAGGTGGCTATAAATAGATTTTTCTTACCAATAAATACCTTTCTCTTCACATTTACTAGGGCAAACATTCAATTATAAACTATTCTAATAAAAAATGTAAACAAATTCAATCTAAAACCAGTTATGAGATTATAAAACCATTTGAAGTGAGTAATAAGGATTTTTAAGGA
>NW_018399993.1:890-1068 GCF_002168275.2 Theobroma umbraticum | reverse complement strand
ATAAATGGACTTTTCTTGCCAATGAATACCTTTCTTTTCATGTTTCCCAAGGCAGACATTCAATTATAATATGTTCTAACTAAAAATGTAAAAAACTTCAATCTAAAATCAATTATGAGGTTATAAAACCATTTAAAGTAAATAGTAAGGTTTTTGAAGGAATGGGTGACTATAAATA
>NW_018399993.1:727-880 GCF_002168275.2 Theobroma umbraticum | reverse complement strand
GTCAATGAATATCTTTTTCTTCACGTTTTCGAAGGAAAACATTCAATTATAATCTGTTCTAACAAAAAATGTAAAACAATTCAACCTAAAATCAATTATAAGATTATAAAACCATTAAAAGCGAGTAATAAGGCTTTTGAAGGAATGGGTGAC
>NW_018399993.1:556-702 GCF_002168275.2 Theobroma umbraticum | reverse complement strand
ATGCCTTTTTCTTCACGTTTCTTGAGGTAGACATTCAATTATAATATGTTTTAAGAAAAGATGCATAAAAATTCAACTTAAAATCAATTTTTAGATTATAAAGCCTTTTAAAGCGAGTAATAAGGCTTTTGAAGGAATGGGTGACT
>NW_018399993.1:0-334 GCF_002168275.2 Theobroma umbraticum | reverse complement strand
AATGAATATGTTTTTCTTCATGTTTCTTGAGGTTGATATTCAATTATAATCTGTTTTAACCATAAATGTAAAAAAAATAAACTGAAAATTAATTTTGAGATTATAAACCATTTAAAGTGAATAATGAGGCTTTTGAAAGAATGGGTGACTACAAAAAGACTTTTTTTGCTAATGCATGTCTTTTTCTTCACGTTTTTTGAGGCAGACATTCAATTACAATATGTTTTAATAAAAAATACATAAAAAATTGAACATAAAATCCATTTTGAGATAATAAACTATTTAAAGTGAGTAATAAGGCTTTTGAAGGAATGGGTGACGATAAATAGACTTT
>NW_018399992.1:1275-1399 GCF_002168275.2 Theobroma umbraticum | reverse complement strand
CACATTCAATTATAGTCTGTTTAACCAAAAATTTAAAAAAAATTCAACTTAAAAATAATTATGGCATTACAAAACCATTTAAATCGAGTAATAAGGTTTTTGAGGATATAGGTGACTATAAATG
>NW_018399992.1:915-1039 GCF_002168275.2 Theobroma umbraticum | reverse complement strand
TTTAACTTAAAATTAATTATGGCATTACAAAACGATTTAAAGCGAGTAGTAAGGCTTTTGAAGGTATGGATGACTATAAATGGACTTTTCTTGCCTATGAATGCTTTTTTCCTCATGTTTCTCA
>NW_018399992.1:437-620 GCF_002168275.2 Theobroma umbraticum | reverse complement strand
GTGACTATAAATGGTCTTCTCTTGCCAATGAATACCTTTTACTTTATGTTTCTTCATATAGACATTCAAGTAGAGTTTGTTTAACCAAAATTTTAAAAAACATTCAACTCAAAATCAATTATGGTATTGCAAAACCATTTAAATCGAGTAATAAGGCTTTTGAAGGTATGGGTGACTATAAAT
>NW_018399992.1:0-135 GCF_002168275.2 Theobroma umbraticum | reverse complement strand
TTCTTTATGTTTTTGAAGGTAGACATTCAATCCTAGTCTATTTTAACCAAAAAAAGCACAAAAAATTCAAATTTAAATCAGTTTTGAGATTATAAAACAATTTAAAGTGCGTAATAAGGCTTTTGAAGGAGTGGG
>NW_018399991.1:2175-2409 GCF_002168275.2 Theobroma umbraticum | reverse complement strand
AAGCCTTATTACTCGCTTTAAATGGTTTTATAATCTCATTATTGATTTTAGGTTTAATCGTTTTACATTTTTTTATTAAAACAGATTAAAATTCAATGTCTACCTCAACAAACATGATGAAAAGCAATTCATTGATAAGAAAAGTCCATTTGTAGTCATCCATGCCTTGGGAAACCTTATTAATAACTTTAAATGATTTTATAATCTCATAATTGATTTAAAGTTGAATTTTTT
>NW_018399991.1:2075-2165 GCF_002168275.2 Theobroma umbraticum | reverse complement strand
GTTAAAACAGATTATATTTGAATGTCTACCTTAGGAAATAGGAGGAAAAAGCCATTCATTATCATGAAAAGTCTATTTATAGTCATCCAT
>NW_018399991.1:1711-2065 GCF_002168275.2 Theobroma umbraticum | reverse complement strand
GCCTTATTACTCGCTTTAAATAGTTTTACAATGTCATAATTGATTTGAAGTTGAATTTTTTTGCATATTTGGTTAAAATAGATTATAATTGAGTGTTTGCCTCAAGAAACATGAAGAGAATATGATTCGTTGGGAAGAAAGTACATTTATGGTCACCCATCCTTTCAAAGCCTTATTACTTGCTTTAAATGGTTTTATAATCTTTTTATTGATTTTAAGTTGAATTTTTTTACACTTTCATCAAAACAAATTAGAATTGAGTGTTGGCCTCGAGAAACATGAAGAAAAAGCAATTCATTGGCAAGAAAAGTCTATTTGTAGTCACCTATGCCTTCAAAAGCCTTATTACTTGCT
>NW_018399991.1:1465-1701 GCF_002168275.2 Theobroma umbraticum | reverse complement strand
TTATAATCTCATAATTGATTTTAAGCTAACTTTTTTTACATTTTTGGTCAAAACGAATTAGAATTGAGTGTTGGCCTTGGGAAATGTGAAGAAAAAGCCATTCATTAGTAAAAAAAGTCTATTTGTAGTCACCCGTGCTTTCGAAAGTCTTATGATAACTCTATTATATAGAATTGTTTTGCCACATTTTGAAGGCTTAAGTAGCTAGATCTTTGAGATTTTAGGTTCAGATTTTA
>NW_018399991.1:1313-1432 GCF_002168275.2 Theobroma umbraticum | reverse complement strand
TTACTTGTTAAGTGATTAATTTAAATTATTTTAGTTAAATTTTATGTTGTTTTTGTTTTAAATTAATTTAAGAGTAGTTATTGCTAATTTCTTTTATGGCTTTTATAGGAAATTGATGA
>NW_018399991.1:1078-1303 GCF_002168275.2 Theobroma umbraticum | reverse complement strand
TTTGATGAAAATCAGTACAAGTATGGCAATGACTACATTCGTATATGTTTCAGTATTTTGACCATATCTCTCTCTAAACAACTCTAAATGAGGTAATTCTTGGACCATTATAATTATAAGAAGAATGGCTACAATGATTATTTTTATCCATTCACCCAGTTCTGATTGAATCATGGTCAAAATATTTGTCAAAATCGGAGCACTGCAGCAGTACACAAGGACTGA
>NW_018399991.1:605-964 GCF_002168275.2 Theobroma umbraticum | reverse complement strand
TGATGTGATTTTTAATCCATTGGAAATTTAAGAGACAGGGATAAAAATTTAAGGGTGAAACTCATGTTTGAAGTTGATAGACTGCCACAGCGCTGGGAGAACATGGCTGCAGCATTGATGAAAGGAAGCAGACATACATATTTCCAGAGAACTCAGCGCTGCAGGGCTAGAGAAGTAGCGCCGCAGCGCTGTACTACTTTCCAAAAATAAAAGAAGTTGACGGGATTTTGAAAATTAGGTTGTTTGGAGCCTATTTAAGAGACCTTTTTCAGAGATTTTGAGGAAGAGGCAGCAAGTAACTATTCTAGAGATTTTGAGCCAAGAACAAAGCAAGGAAACAAGAGAATTGGAGAGAGAAT
>NW_018399991.1:367-519 GCF_002168275.2 Theobroma umbraticum | reverse complement strand
TATTGTTTTTATTAGATATTATGAGCTAAATTATTTTTCTAGGATTACAATTAAACTCACATGTAATCTAACTTTTAACCTCTTTCTTACTTATCTTTAATGAGATTTGAATTGTTTATTCTAATTTGTTCTTAATGCTTTTAATTGCTTGG
>NW_018399991.1:0-150 GCF_002168275.2 Theobroma umbraticum | reverse complement strand
GAGTTGGGAGACCCTTATAAATAATTTAGGACTCTAGGTTAGCAATTCAACCCAGGGAAATAAGTTAAGGAAGAGAGACAAGATTTAGATGAAGTGTGAGGGATATTGTAATCCTAGGCTTGTTTAATTTGTTGTTTGCCCAATTATCTT
>NW_018399990.1:1297-2632 GCF_002168275.2 Theobroma umbraticum | reverse complement strand
TTGATTTTAAGTTAAAATTTTTTACATTTTTTATTAAAATAGACTATAATTGAACGTCTGCCATGACAAACATAAAGACATTCATTAATAATAAAAGTCCATTTATAGCCTCCCATTCCTTTCATAGCCTTTTTACTCGTTCTAAATGGTTTTATAATCTCATAATTAATTTTAAGTTTAATTTTTTATATTTTTCATTAAAATAGACTATAATTGAATGTTTGCCTTGAGAAAAGTGAAGAAAAAAGCATTCATTGGCAAGAAAAGTCTATTTATAGCCTCTCATTCCTTCGAAAGCCTTATTACTCATTTTAAATGGTTTTCTTATTTAATAATTGATTTTAAGTTGATTTTTTTTTCATTTTTCATTAAAACTAACTATAATTAAATGTCTGCCTTGAGAAAAGTGAAGAAAAAAGTATTCATTGTGAAGAAAAGTCTATTTATAGCCTCCCATTCCTTCAAAAGCCTTATTACTCATTTTAAAAGGTTTTCTAATCTAATAATTGATTTTAAAGTGAATTGTTTTACATTTTTTCTTAAAATAGATAATAATTGACTGTCTATCTCGAGAAATATGAAAATAGAAGCATTCATAACCAGAAAAGTCCATTTATAGTCACCTATTCCTTCAAAAGACTTATTACTCGCTTAAAATAGTTTTCTAGTCTAATAATTGATTTTAGGTTGAATTTTTTCCATCTTCGATTAAAACAGACTATAATTGAATATTTGCCTCAAGAAACATGAAGACAAAAGCATTCATTGACAAGAAAAGTCCATTTATAGTCACCCTTTCCTTCAAAAGCCATATTACTCACTTCAAATGGTTTTATAATCTCATAATTGATTTTAACTTGAATATTTTTATATTTCTCATTAAAATAGGCTATAATTGAATGTTTATCTAGAGAAACATGAAGGAAAAAGTATTCATTATCAAGAAAAGTCCATTTATAGTCACTCATTCCTTCAAAAGCCTTATTACACGCTTTGAATGATTTTGTAATGTTATAATTGATTTTAAGTTGAATTTTTTTATATTTTTTATTAAAACAGACTATAATTGATTGTCTGTCTTGACAATCGTGAAGAAAAAAGCATTCATTTATAAGAAAAGTCCATTTATAGCCTTTTATTTCTTTAATAGCCTTTTTACTAGTTCTAAATGATTTTATAATCTCATAATTAATTTTAGACTCAATATTTTTATATTTTTCATTAAAATAGTATAATTGAATGTCTGCCTTGAGAAAAGTCAAGAAAAAAAAATTCATTGGCGAGAAAAGTCTATTTATAGCCTTCCATTCCTTCAAAAGCCTTATTACTCATTTT
>NW_018399990.1:899-1197 GCF_002168275.2 Theobroma umbraticum | reverse complement strand
TTAATTATGAGATTATAAAATCATTTAGAACTAGTAAAAAGGCTATTAAAGGAAAAAAAGGCTATAAATGGACTTTTCTTATCAATGAATGCTTTTTTCTTCACGACAGTTAAGACAGACATTCAATTATAGTCTTTTTGAATGAAAAATGTAAAAAAATTTAACTTAAAATCAATTATAACATTGTAAAATTATTCAAAGCGTGTAATAACGCTTTTAAAGGAATGGGTAACTATAAATGGATTTTTCTTGATAATGAATACTTTTTCTTTCACGTTTCTCGAGATAAACATTCAAT
>NW_018399990.1:649-761 GCF_002168275.2 Theobroma umbraticum | reverse complement strand
GTTTCTTGAGGCAAATATTCAATTATAGTCTGTTTTAATCAAAGATGGAAAAAATTCCACCTAAAATCAATTATGAGACTAGAAAATCATTTAAAGCGAGTAATAAGGCTTT
>NW_018399990.1:440-602 GCF_002168275.2 Theobroma umbraticum | reverse complement strand
ACTTAAAATCAATTATTAGATTAGAAAACCATTTAAAATGAGTAATAGGGCTTTTGAAGGAATGAGAGGCTATAAATAGACTCTTCTTGCGAATGAATGCTTTTTTCTTCACTTTTCTCAAGGCATACATTCAATTATAGTCTGTTTTTATGAAAAATGTAA
>NW_018399990.1:0-144 GCF_002168275.2 Theobroma umbraticum | reverse complement strand
AATGAGAGGCTATAAATAGACTTTTCTTGCCAATGAAAGTTTTTTTCTTCACTTGTGTGAAGGCAGACATTCAATTATAGTCTATTTGACTAAAAAATATAAAAAAATTAAACTTAAAATTAATTATGAGATTATAAAACCATT
>NW_018399989.1:1506-1620 GCF_002168275.2 Theobroma umbraticum | reverse complement strand
AAGCATCCATTGACAAGAAAAGTCCATTTATAGTCTCCAATTTCTTCAAAAGCCGTATCACTCGCTTTAAATTATTTTACAATCTCATAATTGATTTTAAGTTGAATTTTTTTA
>NW_018399989.1:1217-1322 GCF_002168275.2 Theobroma umbraticum | reverse complement strand
AATCATTAGCAAGAAAAGTCCATTTATAGCTAACCATTACTTCAAAAGGCTTATCACTGGTTTTAAATGGTTTTATAATCTCAAAGTTGATTTTAGGTTCAATTG
>NW_018399989.1:0-1207 GCF_002168275.2 Theobroma umbraticum | reverse complement strand
TTTAAGTTGAATTTTTTAGTATTTTTAGTTAAAATAGACTATAATTAATTGAACGTCTATCCTGAGAAACATGAAGAATAAAGCATTTACTAGCAAAAAAAATCCATTTATAGTGACCCATCCATTTAAAAGCTTTATCACTCGCTTTAGGGTTAATTGAAAAGAAAAGTCTATTAATAGTCTCTTATTGCTTCAAAAGCCTTATTTCTTGCTTTAAATTGTTTTATAATCTCATAATTGATTTTAAGCTAAAATTTTTCACATTTTTAGTTAAAACAAACTATAATTGAATTTTGACTCGAGAAACATCAGAAAAAACTATTCATTGAGAAGAAAAATCCATTTATAGTCACCTATTCCTTCAAAAGCCTTATTACTCGCTTTAAATGATTCTATAATCTCATAATTGATTTTAGGTTGAATTTCTCTACATTTTTCATTAAAATAGACTATAATTGAATGTCTGCCTTGAGAAACGTGTTGAAAAATGCATTCATTGGAAAGAAAAGTTCATTTACAATCACCCATTCCTTCAAAAGCCTTACTACTCTCTTTCAATTGCTTTATAATCTCACAATTACTTTTAAGTTGAATTTTTTATATTTTTAGTTAAAATAGACTATAATTCAATATTTATCTTGAAAAACGTGAAGAAAAAGGCATTCATTGGCAAAAAAAGGTCCATTTATAGCCACTCATTCCTTCAAAAACCTTAGTACTGGCTTTAAATAGTTTTATAATCTCATAGTTTGTTTAAAGTTGAATATTTTAAGATTTTTCATTAAAACAGAATATAATTGAATCTTTACCTCGAGAAACATAAAAAAAGCATTCATTGGCAAGAAAAGTGCATTTATAGTCACCCGTTCCTTCAAAAGCCTTATCACTCGCTTCAAATGGTTTTATAATCTAATAATTGATTTTAAGTTGAATTGTTTTATATTTTTGGTTAAAACAGACAATAATTAAATATTTACCTCGAGAAACATGAAGAAACAAGCATTTATTGGCAAGACAAGTCCATTTATAGTCTCTTATTCCTTCAAAAGCCTTATTACTCGCTTCAAATTATTTTATAATCTCATAATTGACTTTGAGTTGAATTTTTTCACTTTTTTGGTTCAAGCAGACTATAAATGAATGTTTTCCTAAAAAAAAAGCATTCATTGGCAAGAAAAGTCCATTTATAGTCTCCTATTCCTTTAAA
>NW_018399988.1:2949-3053 GCF_002168275.2 Theobroma umbraticum | reverse complement strand
GTAAAAACAATTAACTTAAAATCAATTATGAGATTATAAAACCATTTAAAGCTAATAACAAAGCTTAAGAAGGAATGGGCGACTATAAATGAGCTTTTCTTGCT
>NW_018399988.1:2823-2939 GCF_002168275.2 Theobroma umbraticum | reverse complement strand
TTTTTTTTTTTCACATTTACCCAAGATAGATATTCAATTATAAACTGTTTTAACCAAAAATGTAAAAAACTTTAACTTAAAATCAATTATAAGATTATAAAATAATTTAAAGCGAG
>NW_018399988.1:2652-2813 GCF_002168275.2 Theobroma umbraticum | reverse complement strand
TTTGAAGGAATGGGTGACTATAAATGGACTTCTCTTGCCATTGAATTGCTTTTTCTTCATGTTTCCTGAGGTAGACATTCAATCATAATTTGTTTTAACTAAAAATGTCAAAAGATTCAACTTCAAATCAATTATGAGATTATAAAACCATTTAAAACGAG
>NW_018399988.1:2444-2642 GCF_002168275.2 Theobroma umbraticum | reverse complement strand
TTTGAAGGAATGAGTGACTATAAATGGTCTTTTCTTGCCAATAAATGACTTTTCCTTCATGTTTCATGGGGCAGACATTCAATCATAATCTCTTCAAGCCAAAAATGTCAAAGAATTCAACTTAAAATCAATTCTGAGATTATAAAATCATTTAAAACAAGTAATATGACTTTCAAAGGCTTGAGTGACTATAAATGG
>NW_018399988.1:2320-2434 GCF_002168275.2 Theobroma umbraticum | reverse complement strand
CCAATGGATGGCTTTTGCTTCATGTTTTCCTAAGCGAACATTCAAGAATAATATGTTTTAAACAAAAATGTAAAAAACTACAACTTAAAATCAATTATGAGATTATAAAACCAT
>NW_018399988.1:1992-2310 GCF_002168275.2 Theobroma umbraticum | reverse complement strand
TAATAAGGCTTTTGAAAGAATGGGTGACTATAAATGGACTTCTTTTGCCAAAGAATGACTTTTTCTTCATGTTTTTGAAGGTAGACATTCAATCATAATTTGTTTTAACCAAAAATGTCAAAAAATTTAACTTAAAATCAATTCCTAGATTATAAAATCATTTAAAGCAAGTAATAAGGTTTTTGAAGGAATGAGTGACTATAAATGGACTTCACTCACCAATGAATGCCTTTTTCTTCATGTTTCCTAAGGTAAACATTTAATTATAATTTGTTCTAACAAAAAATGTGAAAAAATTCAACTTAAAATCAATTATGA
>NW_018399988.1:1809-1982 GCF_002168275.2 Theobroma umbraticum | reverse complement strand
TCATTTAAAGCGAGAATAAGGCTTCCGAAGGCTAGGGTGACTATAAATGGACTTTTTTTGTTAATGAATGGCTTTTTTTCATGTTTCCTAAAGTAGACATTCAATTATAACCTGTTTTAACTAAAAATATAAAAAAATTAATTTAAAATTAATTGTGAGAGTATAAAATAATT
>NW_018399988.1:1624-1799 GCF_002168275.2 Theobroma umbraticum | reverse complement strand
AATAAGGCTTTCGAAGGCTTGAGTGACTATAAATGGACTTTTCGTGCCAATATATAGCCTTTTCTTCATGTTTTCTTAGGTAGACATTTAATTATAATTTGTTTTAACAAAAAATGTAAAAAAATTCAACCTACAATAAATTGTGAGATTATAAAACTATTTAAAGTGAGTAATA
>NW_018399988.1:1477-1614 GCF_002168275.2 Theobroma umbraticum | reverse complement strand
AGGAATGGGTGACTATAAATGGACTTTTTTTCCTAATGAATGGTTTTTTCTTCACGTTTCTTAAGACAAACATTCAATTATAATCTGTTTTAACTAGAAATGTAAAACAATTCAACCTAAAATAAATTATGAGATTA
>NW_018399988.1:969-1142 GCF_002168275.2 Theobroma umbraticum | reverse complement strand
AGTGAGTAATAAAGCTTTTAGAGGAATGAGTGACTATAAATGGACTTTTCTTGCCAATCAATGGCTTTCTCTTCATGTTTACTAAGGTAGACATTAAATTATAATCTATTTTAACTAAAAATGTAAAAAATTCTACTTAAAATCAATTACAAGATTATAAAACCATTTAAAGT
>NW_018399988.1:809-959 GCF_002168275.2 Theobroma umbraticum | reverse complement strand
GTTTTTGAAGAATGACTGACTATAAATGGACTTTTTTTACCAATTAATGACATTTTTTTCACGTTTGTCGAGGTAGACATTCAATTATATCTAGTGTTAACCCAAAATATTAAAAAATTCAACTAAAAATCAATTATGAGATTATAAAAC
>NW_018399988.1:387-799 GCF_002168275.2 Theobroma umbraticum | reverse complement strand
GAGTAATAAGGCTTTCGAAGGCTTGAGTAACTATAAATGGATTTTTCCTACCAATGGATGGCTTTTGCTTCATGTTTCCCAAGATAGACATTCAATTACAATATATTTTAACGAAATATGTAAAAACAATTTAACGTAAAATCAATTAGGAGATTATAAAATCATTTAAAGCGAGTAATAAGACTTTCGAAAGCTTGGGTGACTATAAATGGACTTTACTTGCCAATGGATGGCTTTTGCTTCACGTTTCCTAAATGGAAGATTCAGTTATAATATATTTCAATCAAAAATGTAAAAAAATTTACTTAAAATTAATTATGAGATTATAAAACTATTTAAAGCGAATAATAAGGTTTTCGAAGGAATGGGTGACTATAAATGGACTTTACTTGCCAATGAATACCTTTTTCTT
>NW_018399988.1:129-256 GCF_002168275.2 Theobroma umbraticum | reverse complement strand
AAAAAAATTCAACTAAAAATCAATTTTGAGATTATAAAACTATTGAAAGTGAGTAATAAAATTTTTGAAGGAATAGTTAACTATAAATGGACTTGTCTTTCCAATGAATGGCTTTTTCTTCACGTTT
>NW_018399988.1:0-119 GCF_002168275.2 Theobroma umbraticum | reverse complement strand
ACATTCAATTATAATCTGTTTTAATTAAAAATGTCAAAACATTCAACTCAAAATAAATTTTCAGATTATAAAACCATTTAAAGTAAGTAATAAGGCTTTCAAAGGCTTAAGTGACTATA
>NW_018399987.1:1687-1789 GCF_002168275.2 Theobroma umbraticum | reverse complement strand
CAATTATGACATTATAAAACCATTTAAAGTGAGTAAAAAGGCTTTTGAAGGAATTGACGACTATAAATGGACTTTTCTTGGTAATGAATACTTTTTCCTTAA
>NW_018399987.1:1423-1677 GCF_002168275.2 Theobroma umbraticum | reverse complement strand
GATAGACATTCAATTATTGTCTGTTTTAAACAAAAATATAAAAATATTCAACTTAAAATCAATTATTAGAGTATAAAACCATTTGAAGTTAGTATTATGGCTTTTGAAGGAAAAGGCGACTATAAATGGATTTTTCTTGTCAATGAATGCTTTTTTCTTCACGTTTCTCAAGGTAAATATTCAGTTATAGTTTGTTTTAATCAAAAATGTAAAATTATTCACCGAAAATCAATTATGAGATTAGAAAACCATTT
>NW_018399987.1:1066-1171 GCF_002168275.2 Theobroma umbraticum | reverse complement strand
TATAAATAGACTTTTCTTGCCATTGAATACTTTTGTCTTCGTGTTTCTCGAGATTCACAGTCAATTATTGTCTTTTTGAATTAAAAATGTAAAAAAATTTAACTT
>NW_018399987.1:863-990 GCF_002168275.2 Theobroma umbraticum | reverse complement strand
CTTTTCTCACCAATGAATGCTTTTTTCTTCACTTCTTTTAAGGCAGACATTCAATTATAGCCTGTTTTAATGAAAAATGTAAAAACATTACATTTAAAATTAATTATGAGATTATAAAACCATTTAG
>NW_018399987.1:717-853 GCF_002168275.2 Theobroma umbraticum | reverse complement strand
AAGGCTATTAAAGGAATGGGAGGCTATAAATAGACTTTTTTTGTCAATGAATACTTTTTTCTTCACGTTTATTAGGGCAGACGTTCAATTATTGTCTATTTTAATGAAAAATGTAAAAAATTTTAACTTAAAATCA
>NW_018399987.1:140-298 GCF_002168275.2 Theobroma umbraticum | reverse complement strand
AACTATTTAAAGTAAGTAATAAGGCTTTTGAAGGAATAGGTGACTATAAATGGAGTTTTCTTCTCAATGAATGCTTTTATCTTTACGTTTCTAAAGATAGATAGTCAATTGTTGTCTGTTTTAATCCAAAATTTAAAAAAATTCAACTTAAAATCAAA
>NW_018399987.1:0-130 GCF_002168275.2 Theobroma umbraticum | reverse complement strand
GAAAACCATTTAAAATGAGTAATAAGGCTTTCGAAGGAATAGGATGCTATAAATAGACTTTTCTTGCCAATGAATCCTTTTTTGTTCACTTTTCTCAAGGGAGACATTCAATTATAGTCTGTTTTAATAA
>NW_018399986.1:1302-1443 GCF_002168275.2 Theobroma umbraticum | reverse complement strand
CAATGAATGCTTTTTGCTTCATGTCCCTTGAGGTAGACATTCAATTATAATCTTTTTTAACAAAAAATATGCAAAGAATTCAACTTAAAATTAATTACGAGATTATAAAATCATTTAAAGCAAGTAATAAGGCCTTTGAAA
>NW_018399986.1:971-1292 GCF_002168275.2 Theobroma umbraticum | reverse complement strand
CTATAAATGGACTTTTCTTGCCAATAAATGCCTTTTTTTTTACCTCCCTCAAGCTAGACATTCAATTATAATCTGTTTTAACTAAAACTGTAAAAGCAATTATTAGATAATAAAACCGTTGAAAGTAATAAGGCTTTTGATAGAATGGATGACTATACATGGACATTTCTTGCTGATGAATGCCTTTTTCTTTATTTTTCTTGAGGTAGACATATAATTATAGTATGTTTTAACAAAAAATGTAAACAAATTTAACTTAAAACCAATTATGACATTATAAAACTATTTAAAGAGAGTTATAAGGCTTTTGAAGGTATGGGT
>NW_018399986.1:853-961 GCF_002168275.2 Theobroma umbraticum | reverse complement strand
AGACTTTTCTTGTCAATGAATACCTTTTTCTTTACCTTTCTTGAGGTAGACATTCAATTATAATATGTTTAAGCCAAAAATATAAAAAAATTGAACTTAAAATCAATT
>NW_018399986.1:696-843 GCF_002168275.2 Theobroma umbraticum | reverse complement strand
AAAACTATTTAAAGAGAGTAATAAGGCTATTGAAAGAATGGGTGACTATAAATAGACTTTTCTTACCAATGAATACCTTTTTCTTCACCTTTTTTGAGGTAGACATTCAATTATAATCTGTTTGAACCAAAAATGTAAAAAAATTCA
>NW_018399986.1:0-112 GCF_002168275.2 Theobroma umbraticum | reverse complement strand
TTTCTCAAGGTAGACATTCAATTATAATCTGTTTTAACAAAAAATGTAAAAAGAACTAAACATAAAATAAATTTTGAGATAATAAAACCATTTAAAGTGAGTAATAAGGCTT
>NW_018399985.1:1019-1230 GCF_002168275.2 Theobroma umbraticum | reverse complement strand
ATAATTTTGTAATCTCATAATTAGTTTTAAGTTGAACTTTTTTATATTTTTTATAAAAACAGATTATAATTGAATGTTTTTCTTGAGAAACATGAAGAAAAAGATATCCACTAGTAAAAAAGTCCATTTATAAGCACGGATACCTTCAAAAACTTTATTAGTCGTTTTAATTGATTTTGTAACCTCATAATTGATTTTAATTTAAATCTTT
>NW_018399985.1:879-1009 GCF_002168275.2 Theobroma umbraticum | reverse complement strand
ATGAAAACAGATTATAATTAAATGTCTACCTCAAGAAACTTCAAGAAAAAGATATTCATTGGCAAGAAAAGTCCACTTATAGTCATCCATGCCTTTGAAAGCCCTATTACTCGCTTTAAATGGTTTTATA
>NW_018399985.1:312-553 GCF_002168275.2 Theobroma umbraticum | reverse complement strand
CTTAAAATGATTTTATAACCTCATAATTGATTTTAATTTGAATGATTTTAATTTCAATTTTTTTTAAATTTTTATTAAAACAAATTATAATTGAATATCTGCCTTGAGAAACGTGAAGAAAAAGATATCAATTGGCAAGAAAAGTCCATTTATACTCCCCCACGCCTTCGAAAGCCTTATTACTCGCTTTAAATAGTTTTTTTATCTCATAATTAGTCTTAAGTTGAACTTTTTTATATTT
>NW_018399985.1:177-302 GCF_002168275.2 Theobroma umbraticum | reverse complement strand
CATATTATAATTGTATGTTTATCGTGAGAAACGTGAAAAAAAAATATCCATTAGCAACAAAAGTCCATTTATAGTCACTCATGCCTTAAAAAGCCTTATTACTCGCTTTAAATAATTTTATAACC
>NW_018399985.1:0-167 GCF_002168275.2 Theobroma umbraticum | reverse complement strand
TTTTAATTTAAATTTTTTTTATATTTTTTATTAAAATTGATTATAATTGAATGTTTTCCTCAAGAAACATGAAGAAAAATATATATCCATTGGTAAGAAAAGTCTATTTATAATCACCAATGCCTTCGAAAGCCTTATTACTCGCTTTAAATGGTTTTTTAATCTCA
>NW_018399984.1:0-1798 GCF_002168275.2 Theobroma umbraticum | reverse complement strand
CAAAAATGTAAAAAAATTCAACTTAAAATAAATTATGAGATTATAAAACTATTTGAACCGAGTAACAAGGCTTTCGAAGGCTTGGGTCATTATAAATAGACTTTTTTTGTCAATAAATGGTTTTGCTTCACATTTCCTGAGGCAGACATTCCATTATAATCTGTTTTAACCAAAACTATACAAGAATTCAACTTAAAATCAATTATGAGATTATAAAACCACTTAAAGCAAGTAATAAGGCTTCGAAGGCACAGTTGACTATAAATAGACTTTTCTTGCCAATAAATGGCTTATTCTTCATGTCTCTTGAGGCAAACATTCAATTATATTCTGTTTTAACCAAAACTATAAAACAATTAAATTTAAAATCAATTAAGAGATTATAAAATTATTTAAAGCGAGTAGTAAGGATTTCGAAGCCATAGGTGACTATAAATGGACTTTTCTTGTCAATGAATGGCTATTTTTCATGTTTCTTGAGGCAAACATTCAATTATAATCTGTTTTAACCAAAAATATTAAAAAATTCAACTAAAAATCAATTATGAGATTATAAAGTCATTTAAAGCGAGTAATAAGACCTTTAAAGACATGGGTGACTATATATAGACTTTTCTTGGCAATGCATGGCTTTCTCTCCACGTTTTTGAGATACACAATCAGTTATAATCTATTTTAGTTGAAAATGTAAAAGGATTGAACTCAAAATTAATTATGAGATTATAAAACCATTTAAAGCGAGTAATAGAGATTTTGAAAGCATGGGTGACTATAAATAACTTTTCTTATCAACGAATGGTTTTTTTTTTTCACGTTTCTTGAGGTAACATTCAATTATAATATGTATTAACCAAAATGTAAAAAAATTCAACCTAAAATCAATTATGAGATTATAAAATCATTTAAAGTGAGTAATAAGGCCTTGAAAGGCATGGGTAACTATAAATGAACTTTTCTTGTCAATGCATGGTTTTTTCTCTGCCTTTCTAATACAGACAATCAATTATAATATGTTTGAACCAAAAATGTAAATAAACTTAATTTAAAATCAATTATTAGGTTATAAAACCATCTAAAGCGAATAACAAAACTTTCGAAGGATTAAGCGATTATAAATAGACTTTTCATACCAATAGATGGCTTTTGCTTCATGTTTCTTGAGACAGACTTTCAATTATAATATATTTTAATCAAACATGAAAAAAAAATAAACATAAAATCAATTTTAAAGTTATAAAACCATTTAAAGTGAGTAATAAGGCTTTCAAAAGCTTGCATGACTATAAGTGAATTTTTTTTTTACTAAAAAATGGCTTTTTTTCACGTTTGCTAAGGTAAATATTCAAGTTCAATCTTTTTTAACAAAAAATATAAAAAAATTCAACTTAAAATCAATTATGAGATTATAAAACCATTGAAAGTGAGTAATAAGGCTTTTAAAGGCATGGGTGACTATAAATGAACTTTTCTTGCCAATGAATGGCTTTTGCTTCACGTTTCCTGAGTCAAATATTCAATTATAATCTATTTCAACCAAAAACGCAAAACAATTAACCTAAAATTAATTATGAGGTTGTAAAACCATTTTAAAGCAAGTAATAAGGCCTTCAAAGGCATAGGTGGCTATAAATGGACTTTTCTTACCAATGCATGGCTTTTTCTTCATGTTTCCTGAGATAGATATTCAATTATAATTCATTTTAACCAAAAATGTAAAAATATTCAACTTAAAATCAATTATGAGATTATGAAACCATTTGAAGCGAGTAACAAGGCTTTCGAAAGCTTGGATGACTAA
>NW_018399983.1:3347-3439 GCF_002168275.2 Theobroma umbraticum | reverse complement strand
TGAAAATAAATGCCTTTTTCTTCATGTTTTTCCAAGTAGACATTCAATTATAGTTTGTTGTAACCAAAAATGCAAAAAAATTCAACTTAAAA
>NW_018399983.1:3194-3337 GCF_002168275.2 Theobroma umbraticum | reverse complement strand
GATTATAAAACTATTTAAAGTGAGCAATAAAGCTTTTGAAGGAATGAGTGACTATAAATGGAGTTTTCTTGGCAATGAATGTGTTTTTCTTTATGTTTCTTAAATAAGACATTCAATTATAGTTTGTTTTAACCAAAAATGTA
>NW_018399983.1:3011-3184 GCF_002168275.2 Theobroma umbraticum | reverse complement strand
ACTTAAAATCAATTATGAGATTATAAAACTATTTAGAGTGAGTAATAAGGATTTTGAAGAAATGGGTGACTACAAATGGACTTTTCTTGCCAATTAATTCCTTTTGCTTCACGTTTCTTATGATAGACATTCAATTATAGTCTGTTTTAACAAAAAATGTTAAAAAAATTCAA
>NW_018399983.1:810-3001 GCF_002168275.2 Theobroma umbraticum | reverse complement strand
ATTATGAGATTATAAAACCATTTAAAGTGAGTAATAAGGCTTTCAAGGGAATAAGTAACTATAACTGGACATTTCTTGCCAATTAATTCCTTTTTCTTCACGTTTCTTAAGGTAGACATTTAATTATAGTATGTTTTAATCAAATATTAGATTATAAAACAATCTAAAGCAAGTAATAAGATTTTTGAAGGAATGGATGACTATAAATAGACTTGTTTACTCAATGAATAGCTTTTTCTACATGTTCCTCAAGACAGGCATTCAATTATACTCTGTTTTAATAAAAAATATAAAACTCTTCAACTTAAAATCAATTATGAGATTATAAAACCATTTAAAGCGAGTAATAAGGCTTTTGAAGGAGTGGGTGACTATAAAAGAACTTTTCTTGCCAATGAATGCTTGTTTCCTTATGTTTCTCGAGGCTGACAATCATTTGTAGTCTGTTTTAACTAAAAATATAAAAAATTTAACTTAAAATCAATTATGAGATTATAAAACTATTCAAAGCGAGTAATAAGACTTTTGAAAGAATGAGTGACTATAAATGGACTTTTCTTACCAATGAAAATATTTTTCTTTATGATTCTCGAGGTAGACATTCAATTATAGTCTTTTTTAACCAAAAATGTTAAAAATTTAACTTAAAATAAATTATTAGTTTATAAAACCATTTAAAGCAAATAATAAGGCTTTCATAGGCTTGAGTGACTATGAATTGACTTTTCGTGCTAATTGATGGCTTTTACTTCACGTTCCTCAAGGTCAACATTCAATTGAAGCCTTTTTTATCCAAAAATGTAAAAAAATTCAACTCAAAATTAATTTTGAGATTATAATATCATTTAAAGCGAGTAATAAGTCTTTTGAAAGAATGGGTGGCTAGAAATGGACTTTTCTTACAAATGAATTACTTTTTCTTTATGTTTGTCACATTAGACATTCAATTATAGTCAGTTTTAACAAAAAATGTAAAAAAATTCAACTTAAAATCACTTTTTAGTTTATAAAACCATTTAAAGTAAGTAATAAGGCTTTCGAACGCTTGAGTGACTATAAATGGACTTTTTGTGTCAATGGATGGCTTTTACTTCACGTTACCCAAGGCAGACATTCAATTATTACCTTTTTGAGTAAAAATGTAAAAAACTTCAACTTGAAGTTACAGATGAGATTATAAAACTAATTAACATGAGTAATAAGGTTTTTGAAAGAATGGGTGACCATAAAAGGACTTTTTTTGCAATTGAATGTCTTTTTCTTCACATTTCTTAAGGCAAACATTCAATTATAGTCTGTTTTAAGCACAAATGTAAAAAAATTTACTTTAAAATCAATTATAAGATTATAAAACCATTTAAAATGAGTAATAAGGCTTTTGAAGGAATGGGTGACTCTAAATGGACTTTTCTTACCAATGAATGCCTTTTTCTTTCTGTTTCTCAATGTAGACATTCAATTATAATCTATTTTAACCGAAATTGTAAAATAATTCAACTTAAAATCAATTATGAGATTATAAAACCTTTTAAAGTGAGTAATAAGACTTTTGAAGGAATGAGAGATTATAAATGAACTTTTCTTCTTAATAAATGACTTTTCAACATGTTGACCAAGGTAGGCATTCAATTATAGTACGTTTTAAAGAAAAATGTAAAAACATTCATCTTAAAATCAAATATGAGATTATTAAACCATTTAAAGCGAGTAATAAGACTTTTGAAGGAATGAGTGACAATAAATGGACTTTTCTTGCAATGAATGCCGTTTTCTTCACATTTCATTAGACAAAAACTCAATTATAATCTGTTTTTGCCAAAAATGTAAAAAACTTCAACTGAAAGTTAATTATGAGATTATAAAACTATTTAAAATAAGTAATCAGGCTTTTGAAGGAATGAGTGCTATAAATGAACTTTTTTTTACCAATGAATGCCTTTCACTTCACATTTCTCAGGCAAATATTCAAATATAATCTGTTTTAACTAAGAATGTAAAAAAATTTCAGTTGAAACTCATTTATGACATTATAAAACCATTTAAAATGAGTAATAAGGCTTTAGAAAGAATGAGAGACTATAAATGGGCTTTTCTTGTCAATGAATGCCTTTTCTTTTCACGTTTCTCAAGGTAAACATTCAAATATAATTTGTTTTAACCAAAAATGTAAAAAAAAATTAACTTAAAATCA
>NW_018399983.1:527-800 GCF_002168275.2 Theobroma umbraticum | reverse complement strand
TATAAAACCATTTAAAGTGAGTAATAAGGCTTTCAAAGGAAGAGGAGGCTATAAACGGACTTTTCTTACCAACGAAAATCTTTTTTCTAATGTTTCTAAAGGCAGATGTTCAATTATAATCTGTTTTAACTAAAATGTAAAAGTATTCAACTTAAAATCAATTTTAAGATTATAAAACCATTTAATGCGAGTAATAAGGCTTCCGAAGGAATGGATTATTATAAATTGACTTTTCTTACCAATGAATATCTTTTTCTTCACGTTTTTTGAGAC
>NW_018399983.1:0-220 GCF_002168275.2 Theobroma umbraticum | reverse complement strand
TGAAAGGATGGGTGACTATAATTGGATTTTTCTTGCCAATGAATGTCTTTTTTTTCATGTTTCTTAGGGCAAACATTCAAGTATTATCTGTTTACACCAAAAATTTAAAAAAAATCGACTTAAAATCAGTTATGAGATTATAAAACTATTTAAAGTGAGTAATGAAACTTTTGAAGGAATGGGTGGCTATAAATGGACTTTTCTTGCCAATGAATGCTTT
>NW_018399982.1:4953-5118 GCF_002168275.2 Theobroma umbraticum | reverse complement strand
TTTTCTAAGTCTAAAATTATCTCCCTCTCCTTACCTCCCAACCACCTATTTATACTAAATAATAGCACTTTCTTAGGAGTAGTTAGGAGAGCACGTTTAATCATGGAGATTGTGCTTATCATGTAAGGGCAGTTGAAGAACGTTTTGCGAGATATTAGAAGAATG
>NW_018399982.1:4183-4551 GCF_002168275.2 Theobroma umbraticum | reverse complement strand
AGGCGCTTCTATACTTGGAACGCCTCTGGATGCTTCTGCGCTTGGAACGCCCCTAGGCACTTCTGTACTTAGAACACCCTAGGTGTTTTTGTGCTTGGAACACCCCTAAGTGCTTCTGAACTTGAAATACCCCTGGGTGCTTCTGCGCTTGAAACTTCCCTAGGCACTTCTGTACTTGGAATGCCCTCAAGTGTTTCTGTGCTTGGAACACCCCTAAGCGTTTTTATACTTGGAATGCCCCTTGGTGCTTCTGCGCTTGGAATGCCCCTGGGCGCTTCTGTACTTGGAACACGCTAGGCGTTTCTGTACTTGGAACACCCCTAGGTGCTTTTGTACTTGGAATGCACCTGGGTTCTTCTACGATTGGA
>NW_018399982.1:4084-4173 GCF_002168275.2 Theobroma umbraticum | reverse complement strand
ACTTCTGTACTTGGAGCACCCTAGGTGCTTCTGCGCTTGGAACACCCTAGGCATTTCTATACTTGGAATGCCCGTGATGTAATTATTTT
>NW_018399982.1:3881-3984 GCF_002168275.2 Theobroma umbraticum | reverse complement strand
ATTCTAGTTTTACAAAAATAATTACATCACGGGCATTCCAAGTATAGAAATGCCCAGGGTGTTCTAAGCGCAGAAGCGCCTAGGGTGCTCCAAGTACAGAAGT
>NW_018399982.1:3540-3871 GCF_002168275.2 Theobroma umbraticum | reverse complement strand
TCCAATCGTAGAAGAACCCAGGTGCGTTCTAAGTACAAAAGCACCTAGGGGTGTTCCAAGCACAGAAACGCCTAGCATGTTCCAAGTACAGAAGCGCCAAGGGGCATTCCAAGCGCAGAAGCACCGAGGGGCGTTCCAAGTATAGAAACGCTTAGGGGTGTTCCAAGCACAGAAACACCTGAGGGCATTCGAAGTACAGAAGCGCCTAGGGGAGTTTCAAGCGCAGAAGCACCCAGGGGTATTTCAAGTACAGAAGCACTTAGGGGTGTTCCAAGCACAAAAACGCCTAGGGTGTTCTAAGTACAGAAGTGCCCAGGGGCGTTCCAAGCGC
>NW_018399982.1:2767-2935 GCF_002168275.2 Theobroma umbraticum | reverse complement strand
CACTACTCAACTACATTGTCATTCTTCTAATACCTCGCAAAACGTTCTTCAACTACCCTTACATGATAAGCACATTCTCCATGATTAAACGTGCTCTCCTAACTACTCCTAAGAAAGTGCTATTATTTACTATAAATAGGTGGTTGGGAGGTAAGGAGAGGGAGATAA
>NW_018399982.1:2624-2757 GCF_002168275.2 Theobroma umbraticum | reverse complement strand
CTCACCCTTCACCACCTGCCACCCAAAGCACTTACGCTTCAGGGACTACTCCAGTCTTCCTCTCTACTTCCTCTAGGACATCCCAATTCACTCATTACAACACGTCCTCTCTCCCTAATCAAAAGAACCCTCT
>NW_018399982.1:2430-2584 GCF_002168275.2 Theobroma umbraticum | reverse complement strand
AAAAGCTAAATGATTTAAAAACATCTTCGTCGATTTGTTAGTAATGTATCAGGCTATATCTAATGTAAGAGAATGAAAGGAAGTCCTGCCTACATTTAGCCATAGAAGAAAAACTAGAAAGAAACCAATTGATAATTGAACCCTAAAAGCCTTC
>NW_018399982.1:2153-2266 GCF_002168275.2 Theobroma umbraticum | reverse complement strand
CTATGCTACCCTTAATAAGAATTTAACCTAAACTTAGGCATCCTGCAGACATTTGCAAAGTAAAATCATGTCCCTCTTTTGCATCATTAGGTGGTGGCAAGGCCTCAAACTTC
>NW_018399982.1:1950-2092 GCF_002168275.2 Theobroma umbraticum | reverse complement strand
TTTTTTTCAAGTATTAGATTTCAGTGAATAGATCTCAATGGTGGCTTTTGATAATCTACCCTATCTATAACTGATAACTCTATTATATAAAGTTATTTTGACACATTTTGGGAGCTTAAGTAGCTAGATCTTTGAGATTTTA
>NW_018399982.1:1716-1830 GCF_002168275.2 Theobroma umbraticum | reverse complement strand
AATTGATGAGAAAGGCTCATTTGATGAAAATCAGTGCAAGTATGGTGATAGCTTAATTCCTATACGTTTCGGTATTTTGACCATATCTCTCTCTAAAAAACTCAAAATGAGCTG
>NW_018399982.1:1560-1706 GCF_002168275.2 Theobroma umbraticum | reverse complement strand
CACTAGAATTCTAAGAAGAAGGGCTACAATAACTCTAAGGACTGAACATAATGAGGTATTTGGGGCATATCTTTCAATCAATAACTCCAATTGATGTGATTCTTAATCCATTAGAAAGTTAGGAGATAGGGCTAAAACTTTTATGT
>NW_018399982.1:1363-1477 GCF_002168275.2 Theobroma umbraticum | reverse complement strand
CTGCAGTGTTGATGAAAGGAAGTACTTATACAAATTTCCAAAGAGTTCAGCACTGCAGCGTTGGGTGACTTTCCAAAAATAAGAGAAGTTGACGTGATTTTGGAAATTAGGTTA
>NW_018399982.1:728-912 GCF_002168275.2 Theobroma umbraticum | reverse complement strand
ACTCACATGTAATCTAACTTTATTTCTTACTTATCTTTTATGGGGTTTGAATTGTTTATTCCGATTTGTTCTTAATACTTTTAATTGTTTGGCTACCAATTAAATTGACCTAGGAACCTAAACAAACTTAGGAAAGGGAGTTTAGTTTAGACTAAAATTGGGATAGCATATGATCATATTAATT
>NW_018399982.1:0-110 GCF_002168275.2 Theobroma umbraticum | reverse complement strand
ACAAAAATAAATCTTATGAGTTTGTAATCATCATATGAGTGGTTATACTTGAATCCGAAATTGTCCCCCACACCTTTATCTAAAGGACAAGAGAGGGGAAGTTTCTTAAA
>NW_018399981.1:978-1167 GCF_002168275.2 Theobroma umbraticum | reverse complement strand
AAACCGAGTAATAAGGCTTTTGAAGGCATGGGTGATTATAAATGGACCTCTCTTCCCAATGGATATAATTTTCTTTACATTTTTTAAGGCAGACATTCAATTATAATTTGTTTTAATAAAAATATAAAAAAGTTTAACCTAAAACTAATTATGAGATTAAAAAAGCATTTAAAGCGAGTAATAAGGCTT
>NW_018399981.1:682-817 GCF_002168275.2 Theobroma umbraticum | reverse complement strand
GGACTTCTCTTGCCAATGGATATCATTTTCTTTAGGTTTTTTGAGGAAGACATTTAATTATAATCTGTTTTAATAAAAACTTAAAAAATTTCAACTTAAAACTAATTATGAGATTAAAAAAGCATTTAAAGCGAG
>NW_018399981.1:454-583 GCF_002168275.2 Theobroma umbraticum | reverse complement strand
ACATAAAAAATTTCAACTTAAAACTAATTATGAGATTAAAAAAGCATTTAAAGCTAGTAATAAGGCTTCCGAAGGCATGGGCGACTATAAATGGACTTTTCTTGCTAATGGATATCTTTTTCTTCACGT
>NW_018399981.1:165-283 GCF_002168275.2 Theobroma umbraticum | reverse complement strand
TTTTTCTTCATGTTTCTTGAGGCAGACATTCAATTATAATCTGTTTTAACAAAAGTTATTAAAGAATTTAACTTAAAATCAATTATGAGGTTATAAAATTATTTAAAGCGAGTAATAA
>NW_018399981.1:0-144 GCF_002168275.2 Theobroma umbraticum | reverse complement strand
CTATAAATGGACTTTTCTTGCCAATGGATATCTTTTTCTTAATGTTTCTCCAGGCAGACATTCAATTATAATCTGTTTTAATAAAAAATAATAAAAAACTCAAATTAAAATCAATTATGAGATTATAAAATCATTTAAAGCGAG
>NW_018399980.1:2976-3140 GCF_002168275.2 Theobroma umbraticum | reverse complement strand
AAAGGCTATTAAAGGAATGGGAGGCTATAAATGGATTTTTCTTATCAATGAATACTTTTTTCTACATGGTTCTTGAGGTAGATATTCAATTATAGCCTGCTTTAACAAAAAATTGTATCAAAATTAAACTTAAAATCAATTATGAGACTAGAAAACCATTTAAA
>NW_018399980.1:2540-2661 GCF_002168275.2 Theobroma umbraticum | reverse complement strand
TTAATTATGAGATTATAAAACCATTTAGAACGAGTAAAAAGGCTATGAACGGAATGGGAGGCTATAAAGAGATTTTTTTAATCCATGAATGCTTTTTCCTTCATATTTGTCAGGGCAGACT
>NW_018399980.1:2249-2369 GCF_002168275.2 Theobroma umbraticum | reverse complement strand
TTCTTGAGGTAGACATTCAATTATAGTCTATTTTAATAAAAATGTAAAAAAATTGAACTTACAATCAATTATGACATTATAAAACTATTTAAAGTGAGTAATAAGGCTTCAGAAGGAATG
>NW_018399980.1:1780-1890 GCF_002168275.2 Theobroma umbraticum | reverse complement strand
ATAATGGGTGACTATAAATGGACTTTTGTTTTCAATGAATGCATTTGTCTTCACCTTTCTCGAAATAGACAGTCAATTATTATCTGTTTTAAATAAAAAAATAAAAAAAT
>NW_018399980.1:1497-1630 GCF_002168275.2 Theobroma umbraticum | reverse complement strand
GGGTGACTATAAATGGACTTTTCTTATCAATGAATGCTTTTTTCTTCACGTTTCCTGAGATAGACAGTCAATTGTTGTTTGTTTTAATCAAAAATTTAAAAAAATTTAACTTAAAATCAAATATTATATTAGA
>NW_018399980.1:1207-1291 GCF_002168275.2 Theobroma umbraticum | reverse complement strand
TCACTTTTCTCAAGGGAGAAATTCAATTATAGTCTGTTTTAATGAAAAATATAAGAAAGTTGAACTTAAATTTAATTATGAGAT
>NW_018399980.1:1114-1197 GCF_002168275.2 Theobroma umbraticum | reverse complement strand
TTAAACTTAAAATCAATTATGAGACTAGCAAACCATTTAAAGCGAGTAATAAGACTTTTGAAGGAATGGGTGACTATGAATGG
>NW_018399980.1:663-790 GCF_002168275.2 Theobroma umbraticum | reverse complement strand
TTTAATCAAAAATGTAAAAAGATTTAACTTAAAATCAATTATTCGATTATAAAACCATTTACAGTAAGTAAAAAGGTTTTGAAAGAATGGGAGGCTATAAATAGACTTTTCTCGCCAATGAATGCTT
>NW_018399980.1:261-393 GCF_002168275.2 Theobroma umbraticum | reverse complement strand
AAAATGAGTAATAAGGCTTTTGAAGGAATGGAAGGCTATAAATAGACTTCTTTTCCCATTGAATACTTTTGTCTTCACGTTTCCCAAGATTGACAGTCAATTATTGTCTGTTTTAATCAAAAATGTAAAAAA
>NW_018399980.1:0-127 GCF_002168275.2 Theobroma umbraticum | reverse complement strand
TTATTAGATTATAAACTATTTAAAGAGAGTAATCAGACTTTTGAAGGAATGGGTTACTATAAATGGACTTTTTTTGCCAATGAATGTGTTTGTCTTCACGTTTCTTGAGGTAGACATTCAATTATAG
>NW_018399979.1:2573-2719 GCF_002168275.2 Theobroma umbraticum | reverse complement strand
AATTCAACTTAAAATAAATTATTAGATTATAAAACCATTTAAAGCTAGTAATAAACCTTTTGAAGGATTGTGAGGCTATCTATGAACTTTTCCTTCCAATGAATGCTCTTTTCTTCTCGTTTCTTGTGTTCGACATTCAATTATAG
>NW_018399979.1:2229-2372 GCF_002168275.2 Theobroma umbraticum | reverse complement strand
TTTAAAGCATGTAACTAGGCTTTTGAAGGAATCGGTGACTATAAATGGACTTTTTCTATCAATGAATGCCCTTTTCTTCACGTTTTCCAAGATAGATTTTCAATTATAGTCTGTTTTAATCAAAAATGTAAAAAAATTTAACT
>NW_018399979.1:2017-2219 GCF_002168275.2 Theobroma umbraticum | reverse complement strand
TATTAGATTATAAAACCATTTAAAGCAAGTAATAAGGCCTTTGAAGGAATGGAAAGCTATAAATAGAATTTTCTTGCCAATGAATGCTTTTTTCTTTGCTTTTCTCAAGGCATACATTCAATTATAGTCTAATTTAGTGAAAAATTTTAAAAAATTGAAATTAAAATTAATTATGAGATTATAAAATCATTTAGAACAAGTA
>NW_018399979.1:1611-1749 GCF_002168275.2 Theobroma umbraticum | reverse complement strand
AAGCTAGCGATAAGTCTTTTGAAAGAATGAGTGACTATAAATAGACTTTTCTTCTTGTTTCTTAAGATAGGCATTCAGTTATTCTCTATTTTAATCAAAAATGTAAAAAACTTCAACCTAAAATCAATTATTAGATTA
>NW_018399979.1:1397-1511 GCF_002168275.2 Theobroma umbraticum | reverse complement strand
AATAGATGACTATAAATGGACTTTTCTTGATAATGAATATTTTTTCCTTTACATTTTCCAAGATAGACATTCAATTATTATCTATTTTAATCAAAAATATAAAAAAATTCAAGT
>NW_018399979.1:792-1011 GCF_002168275.2 Theobroma umbraticum | reverse complement strand
TATAAAAAAATTCAACTTAAAATTAATTATGAGATTAGAAAACAATTTAAAGCGTGTAACTAGGCTTTTGAAGGAATGAGTGACTATAAATAGTCTTTTCTATTAATGAATGCCCTTTTCTTCATGTTTTCCAAGATAGATATTCAATTATAGTCTGCTTTAATCAAAAATGTAAAAAAATTTAACTTAAAATCAATAATTAGATTATAAAACCATTTA
>NW_018399979.1:484-604 GCF_002168275.2 Theobroma umbraticum | reverse complement strand
CAATTATGACATTATAAAACATTTAAAGTGAGTAACAAGGCTTTTTAAGGAATGGGTAACTATAAATGAACTTTTCTTGATAACGAATACTTGTTCCTTCACGTTTCTCGAGATAGACAT
>NW_018399979.1:93-202 GCF_002168275.2 Theobroma umbraticum | reverse complement strand
GAATGGAAGGCTATAAATAGAATTTTCTTGCCAATGAATGCTTTTTTCTTTGCTGTTCTCAAGTTAGACATTTAATTATAGTTTGTTTTAATGAAAAATATGAAAAAAT
>NW_018399979.1:0-83 GCF_002168275.2 Theobroma umbraticum | reverse complement strand
AAAAATTGAAATTAAAATCAATTATGAGCTTATAAAATCATTTAGACCGAGTAAAAAGGCTATTAAAGGAATGAGAGGCTATA
>NW_018399978.1:4351-4512 GCF_002168275.2 Theobroma umbraticum | reverse complement strand
TATGAGATTATAAAACCTTTTAAAGTAAGTAATAAGGCTTTTCAAAGCATGGGTAACTATAAGTTAACGTTTTTAGTCAATGAATGATTTTTTTTTTCACGTCTCGTAAGCTAGATATTTAATTATAATCTATTTTAACTAAAAATGTAAAGATATTCAAC
>NW_018399978.1:3861-4025 GCF_002168275.2 Theobroma umbraticum | reverse complement strand
ATGTAAAAAGATTCAACTTAAAATCATTTAGGGGATTATAAAACTATTTAAATCGAGAAATAAGGCTTTTAAAGGAATGAGTGACTATAAATGGACTTTTTCTATCAATTACTGTCTTTTCCTTGACATTTTCTGAGGTAAACATTCAATTATAATCTGTTTCA
>NW_018399978.1:3552-3670 GCF_002168275.2 Theobroma umbraticum | reverse complement strand
TTAACTAAAAATGTAAACAAACTCAACTTGAAATCAATTACGAGATAATAAAACTATTTAAAATGAGTAATGAAGCTTTCGAAAGCACGAGTGACTATAAATGGACTTTTCTAGCTAA
>NW_018399978.1:2838-2996 GCF_002168275.2 Theobroma umbraticum | reverse complement strand
ATGGCTTTTTCTTCATGCTTCCTAAGACAGCCATTCAATTATTATCTGTTTTAACAAAAAATATAAAAATATTCAACCAAAAATCAATTATGAGATTATAAAACTATTTGAAGTGAGTAATAAGGGTTTTGAAGAAATAGGTGACTATAAACAGATTT
>NW_018399978.1:2713-2828 GCF_002168275.2 Theobroma umbraticum | reverse complement strand
TCTAATAAAAAATATAAAAATATTCATCTTAATATCAATTATACGATTATACAACCATTTAAAGTGAGTAATAAGGCTTTAAAAGGAATAGGAGACTATAAATAAACTTTTTTTG
>NW_018399978.1:2195-2442 GCF_002168275.2 Theobroma umbraticum | reverse complement strand
AGCGAGCATTCAATCATAATCTATTTTAACTAAAAATGTAAAACAATTCAACCTAAATCAATTATCCAATTACAAAACTATTTAAAGCGACTAATAAGGCTTTCGAAGGCATGAGTGCCTATAAGTGGGCTTTTCTTGCTAATGAATGCTTTTTTCTTCATGTTTCTCAAGGAAAACCTTCATTTATAGTCTGTTCTAACCAAAACTATAAAACAAAATTCAACTTAAAATCAATTATGAGATTATA
>NW_018399978.1:1677-2004 GCF_002168275.2 Theobroma umbraticum | reverse complement strand
ACTTTTAAAGGAATGAGTGACTATAAATGGACTTTTTTTACCAATGAATGGCTCCTTCTTCATGTTTCTTGAGGCAGACATTTAATTTTAATCTGTTTTAATCAAAAATTTAAAAAAAGTCAACTAAAATTCAATTATAAGATTATAAAACCATTTAAAGTAAGTAATAAGGCCTTTGAAGGAATGAGTGACTATAAATTGACTTTTCTTGCCAATGACTATCTTTTTCTTCACGTTTCTCAATTTAAACAATCAATTATAATCTATGCTAACCAAAAACGTAAAAAAAATCAACTTAAAATTAATTATGAGGTTATAAAACTATTT
>NW_018399978.1:1245-1386 GCF_002168275.2 Theobroma umbraticum | reverse complement strand
TAAAGCAAGTAATAAGGCTTTTAAAGGAATGGGTGACTATAAATAGACTTTTTTCGTCAATGAATGGCTCTTTCTTAATGTTTCTTAAGGCAGACATTTAATTATATTCTGTTTTAACCAAAAGTATAAAAAAAGTCAACT
>NW_018399978.1:1010-1145 GCF_002168275.2 Theobroma umbraticum | reverse complement strand
ATTTTGTTTTACTTTTTTAGTTAAAACAGACTATAATTAAATGTCTACCTCAGAAACATGAACAAAAAATTATCTATTGACTAAAAAATTTGACTTATAGTCACCTATGCCTTCGAAAGCCTTATTACTCACTTT
>NW_018399978.1:824-1000 GCF_002168275.2 Theobroma umbraticum | reverse complement strand
ATAACCTCATAATTAATTTTAAGTTGATTTTTTTTACGTTTTTGATTAGCGTAGATTATAATTGATTGTTTAAATCGAGAAATGTGAAGAAAAAGATAATCATTGGCAAGAAAATTCAATTAATAGTCACTCATTCCTTCAAAGGCCTTCTTACTTACTTTAAATGGTTTTATAAT
>NW_018399978.1:631-814 GCF_002168275.2 Theobroma umbraticum | reverse complement strand
AATTTTAGTTGACTTTTTTTAAATTTCTGATTAAAACAGATTAAAATTGAATGTCTGCCTCAAGAAACGTGAAGAAGGAGCCATTCATTGGTAAAAACAGTTCATTTATAGTCACCCATTCCTTTAAATGTCTTATTACTCACTTTAAATGGTTTTATAATCTCATAATTGATTTTAAGTTGA
>NW_018399978.1:152-298 GCF_002168275.2 Theobroma umbraticum | reverse complement strand
TATAATCTCATAATTGATTTTAAGTTGAATTTTGTTTTATAGTTTTGGTTAGAATAGACTATAAATGGAGGTTTGCCTTGAGAAACGTGAAGAAAAAACCATTCATTAGCAAAAAAAGCCTACTTATAGTCACTCATACCTTCGAA
>NW_018399978.1:0-142 GCF_002168275.2 Theobroma umbraticum | reverse complement strand
GTCGCTTTAAATAGTTTTATAATTTGATAATTGATTTAGGTTGAATTGTTTTACATTTTTAATTAAAATAGATTATGATTGAATGTTCGCTTCAGGAAACATGAAGAAAGGGCCATTCACTTGTGAGAAAAAGCCCATTTAT
>NW_018399977.1:3311-3434 GCF_002168275.2 Theobroma umbraticum | reverse complement strand
GAGAAACATGAAGAAAAATACATTCATTGGTAAGAAAAGTCTATTTATAGTCTCCTATTCTTCATAAGTCTTATTACTCACTTTAAATAGTTTTATAATCTCAAAATTGATTTTAAGGTCATT
>NW_018399977.1:2923-3183 GCF_002168275.2 Theobroma umbraticum | reverse complement strand
AAGAAATATGAAGAAAAGGGTATTCATTGGTAAGAAAAGTCCATTTATGGTCACCCATTCCTTGAAAAACCTTATTACTTGCTTTAAATAGTTTTTATAATCTCATAACTAATTTTAAGTTGAATTTTTTTTACAATTTTTTTAAAACAAACTATAATTGAATGTCTACCTTGAGAAGAGTAAAGAAAAACGCATTCATTGGTAAGAAAAGTCCATTTATAGTCACTCATTGTTTCAAAAGCCTTATTACTCACTTCAAA
>NW_018399977.1:2098-2913 GCF_002168275.2 Theobroma umbraticum | reverse complement strand
ATCTCAAAATTGATTTTAAGTTCAATTTTTTTTGGATTTTTAGTTAAGACAGATTATAATTGAATGTCTACCTTGAGAAATGTGAAGAAAAAGGCTTTCACTGGAAAGAAAAGTCTATTTATAGTCACTTATTCTTTCAAAAGCCTTATTACTCGCTTTAAATGCTTTCATAATCTCATAATTCATTTTAACTTGAATTTTTTTTACATTGTTCATTAAAACAGACTATAATTGAATGTCTACCTAGTGAAACATGAAGAAAAAGGCATTCATTGGCAAGAAAAGTCTATTTATAGTCAGCAATTTCTTCAAAAGCCTTATTACTCACTTTTATGGTTTTATAATTTCAAATTTGCTATTAAGTTTAGTTTTTTTTCACTTTTCTAGCTAAAACAGATTATAATTGAATGTCTACATTGAGAAACATATAGAAAAACCCATTTATTTGGAAGAAAAACCCATTTATAGTCCCTCATTCCTTCAAAAGCCTTATTACTAGCTTTAAATGGTTTTATAATCGCGTAATCGATTTTAAGTTAAATTTTTTTATATTTTTTGTTAAAATAAACAATAATTAAATGTCAGCATTAAGAAACATGAAGAGAAATGCATTCATTGGTAATAAAAGTACTCACTTTAAATGGTCTTATAATCTCAAAATTGATTTTAAGTTTAATTTTTTTTTACTTTTTTAGTTAAAACATATTATAATTAAATGTCTACATCAAAAAACATGAAGAAAAAGGCATTCATTGGTAAGAAAAGTTCATTTATAGTCATCCATTTTTTCAAAAGCTTTATTACTCGCTTTAAAA
>NW_018399977.1:1947-2088 GCF_002168275.2 Theobroma umbraticum | reverse complement strand
TCTCATAATTGATTTTAAGTTGAATTTCTTTATATTTTCATTAAAACAGACTATAATCGAATGTCTATATTGAGAAACATTAAGAAAAAAGTGTTTATTGGTATGAAAAGTCCATTTATAGTCTCACATTCCTTCAAAAGC
>NW_018399977.1:1768-1937 GCF_002168275.2 Theobroma umbraticum | reverse complement strand
GCTTTAAATGGTTTTATCATCTTATAATTGATTTTAGGTTGAATTTTTTTACATTTTTTGTTACAACAAACTATAATTAAATGTTTGCTCGAGAAACGTGAAGAAAAGTGTATCCATTGGTAATAAAAGTCTATTTATAGTTACCAATTCCTTCAAAAGCCTTATTACT
>NW_018399977.1:1418-1758 GCF_002168275.2 Theobroma umbraticum | reverse complement strand
GGTTTTATAATCTCCAAATTGATTTTAAGTTAAATTCTTTTACATTTTTCATTAAAATAAACTATAATTGAATGCCTATCTTAGGAAACATGTAATAAAAGCCATCAATTAAGAAGAAAAGTCCATTTATAGTCTCCCATTCCTTCAAAAGCCCTTTTACTCGCTTTGAATAGTTTATAATCTCATAATTGATTTGAAGTTGAATTTGTTTGCATTTTTGGTTAAAATAGACTATAACTAAATGTCTACCTCAAGAAACGTTAAGAAAAAAGCATTCATTACCAAGAAAGGTCTATTTATAGTCACCCATTCCTTCGAAAGTCTTATTACTCATTTTAAA
>NW_018399977.1:1104-1225 GCF_002168275.2 Theobroma umbraticum | reverse complement strand
GGCAAGGAAAGTCCATTTATAGTCACCCATTCCTTTAAAAGCCTTATTACTCACCTTAAATAGTTTTATTATATCAAAATTGATTTTATATTCAATTGTTTTTTTACATTTGTGGTTAAAA
>NW_018399977.1:945-1094 GCF_002168275.2 Theobroma umbraticum | reverse complement strand
TTGAATGTCTACCTTGAGAAATATGAAGAAAAAAGCATTCATTGGGAAGAAAAGTCCATTTATAGTCTCCCATTCCTTCAAAAGTATTATTTCTCGCTTTAAAAGGTTTTATAATCTCATACTTTATTTAAGTTGAATTCTTTACATTT
>NW_018399977.1:351-741 GCF_002168275.2 Theobroma umbraticum | reverse complement strand
TTTAGGTTGAATTTTTTTACATTTTTAGTTAAAACAGACTATAATTGAATGTCTGCTCTAGAAACATAAAGAAAAATGTATTCATTGACAATAAAAGTATATTTAGAGTCACTCATTCCTTAAAAAACGTTAACACTCACTTTAAATGGTTTTATTATCTCAAAATTGATGTTATGTTCAATTTTTTTTTTACATTTTTACGTAAAATAGGCTATAATTGAATATCTACCATAAGAAACATGAAGCAAAAGGCATTTATTGGCAAGAAAAGTCCATTCATAGTCACCCTTTCCTTCAAAAGCCTAATTACTCGCTTTAAATAGTTTTATAATCTCCTAATTGATTTTTAGTTGAATTTTTTTACATTTTTCATTAAAATAGACTATAATT
>NW_018399977.1:103-341 GCF_002168275.2 Theobroma umbraticum | reverse complement strand
CTCAAGAAACATGTAATAAAAGCCATCAATAGAAGAAGAGATGTCCATTTATAGTCTCCCATTCCGTCAAAAAACTTTTCACTCACTTTAAATGGTTTATAAGCTCATAATTAATTTTAAGTTGAATTTATTTACATTTTTGGTTAAACAGACTATAATTGAATGCCTAACTCAAGAAACGTTAACTAAAAAGCATTCATTGGCAAGAAAGGTCATTTATAGTCACCCATTCCTTCAA
>NW_018399977.1:0-93 GCF_002168275.2 Theobroma umbraticum | reverse complement strand
ACTCACTTCAAATAGTTTTATAATTTGAAAATTTATTTTAAGTTCAATTTTTTCAGATTTTTAGTTAAGACAAATTATAATTGAATGTCTATT
>NW_018399976.1:1024-1174 GCF_002168275.2 Theobroma umbraticum | reverse complement strand
CTTTTGAAAGAATGGGTGACTATAAATGGACTTTTGTTCTCAATGAATAAACTTTTTCTGCATGTTTCCCAAGGCAAGTATTCGATTATAGTCTATTTTAGCTAAAAATATAAAAAAATTCAATCTAAAATCAATTATGAGATTATAAAA
>NW_018399976.1:430-566 GCF_002168275.2 Theobroma umbraticum | reverse complement strand
TAAAATCAATTATGAGACTATAAAACCATTAAAAGCGGGTAATAAGCCTTTTGACGGAATGGGTGACTAAAAATGGATTTTGTTTTCTCAAGAAATGGCTTTTTCTATACCTTTCACGAGGTAGACTTTCAATTAT
>NW_018399976.1:0-131 GCF_002168275.2 Theobroma umbraticum | reverse complement strand
TTTTGAAGGAATAGGTGACTATAAATTGACTTTTCTTCTCAATGAATGACTTTTGTTGAATGTTTCTTAGGGCAGGAATTTAATTATATTCTGTTTTAACCAAAAATGTAAAAAAATTCAACTTAAAATCA
>NW_018399975.1:2022-2107 GCF_002168275.2 Theobroma umbraticum | reverse complement strand
TGCACATCCAATAAGAACAAGTCATAAGTATTTTTATTGTGAAACAAACTTGCTGAATTCTTAAATCATTCTAAACTTAAAGGAT
>NW_018399975.1:1943-2012 GCF_002168275.2 Theobroma umbraticum | reverse complement strand
TTCTCATATAAGCTCATATTGCTCTGAAAGTACCAATTAAAATAGTCAAAACTTTCAAGTTCATTATCA
>NW_018399975.1:1692-1933 GCF_002168275.2 Theobroma umbraticum | reverse complement strand
ACTATTCAAACAAGTTCTAGAATGTAAATCAAGATTGTTCAAAGGGTCGACTTATGATAGGCACAAGGAAATCAAAGATAATTTTTTTAACTCAATTTTAGGCTATTTGAATGGGTGTGAGTGTAAGTCATTAAGTATGCTCATATTTCTATCACATTATCCAACCTTTTATGTTTCAAAATTATTTACAAAAATCATTTTTCCTCAAAGAAGTAGTATGGAAATAATTTCATAAATCATG
>NW_018399975.1:1006-1120 GCF_002168275.2 Theobroma umbraticum | reverse complement strand
CTCAACCTGCAAGATAGATTTTCAATTTTTCTTAATCGGTACCCATACCTTGATAGGTCTTTGAAGGTTAGTTGCTACATAGGATCCTTTTGAAACCCAAATCCTTTTTGTTTT
>NW_018399975.1:425-548 GCF_002168275.2 Theobroma umbraticum | reverse complement strand
CTCTTTCTTCCATTTACTCTTCTTCAGTATCTGAACTTGAAACATCACTGTCTGACCAGGTTATAGCCACCATTGCTTTTTGTTTCTCATTTAATAAATCTTCAAATTTTCTTTACACATCAA
>NW_018399975.1:0-131 GCF_002168275.2 Theobroma umbraticum | reverse complement strand
TTGATTTGAGGATTCAACTTCACTTGATTCCATGTCTGCATTTGCCATGTTGCCTACTGAGCATTGATTTTCACAAAAGTTGTCTTTCAATTCCTTTTGCATCTTTGTTTCTCCATATAACTCTTCTAATT
>NW_018399974.1:725-1463 GCF_002168275.2 Theobroma umbraticum | reverse complement strand
GCCAGACATTCAATTATATTCTGTTTTAATCAAAAATGTAAATAAATTCAATTTAGAATCAATTATGAGAATATAAAATCATTTAAAACGAGTAATAAGCCTTTTGAAGGAATTAGTGACTATAAATGGACTTTTCTTCTCAATGAATGCTTGTTTCTTCACGTTTCTCAAAGTAGAGATTCAATTATAGTATGTTTTAACCAAAAATGTAAATAAATTCAACTTAAAATCAATTATGAGAATATAAAACTATTTAAAACGAGTAATAAGCCTTTTGAACTAATAAGTGACTATAAATGGACTTTTTTTTCTCAATTAATGGCTTTTTTTACACATTTCTCGAGGCAGGCATTTAATAAGAGTCTATTTTAACTAAAAATGTAAAAAAGTTCAACTTAAAATCAATTATGAGATTGTAAAACAATTTAAACCAAGTAATTAGGCTTTTGAAGGAATGGGTGACTATAAATGGACCATTTTTTCTGAATGAATAGGCTTTTCTGCACGTTTCCTAAGGTAGGAATTCAATTATAGTCTATTTTAACAAAAAATGTAAAATAATTAAACTTAAATCAATTATGAGATTATAAAGCCATTAAAAGTGGGTAATAAGCCTTTTGAAGGAATTAGTGACTATAAATGAACTTTTCTTATCAATGAATAGCTTTTTCTTCACATTTTTTTAGATAAACATTCAATTATAGTATGTTTTAATCAAAAATGTAAAAAAATTCAACT
>NW_018399974.1:105-204 GCF_002168275.2 Theobroma umbraticum | reverse complement strand
TTAACAAAAAAGGCAACAAAATTCAACTTCAAATCAATTATGAGATTATAAAACTATTAAAAGCGAGTAATAAGACTTTAGAAGGAATGAGTGACTATA
>NW_018399974.1:0-95 GCF_002168275.2 Theobroma umbraticum | reverse complement strand
TTTTCTCAATGAATAGCTTTCTTTGCACGTTTCTCGAGGTAAACATTCAATTATAGTCTACTTTAACAAAAAATGTAAAAAAATTCAACTTAAAA
>NW_018399973.1:6607-6728 GCF_002168275.2 Theobroma umbraticum | reverse complement strand
TCATTTAATACGAGTAATAAGGCTGTCGAAGGTATGAGTGACTATAAATAGACTAGTCTTACTAATGGATATCTTTTTCTTCACGTTTGTTGAGCTAAACATTCAATTATAATCTGTTTTA
>NW_018399973.1:6470-6597 GCF_002168275.2 Theobroma umbraticum | reverse complement strand
AAAAAAATTCAACTTAAAATCATTTATGAGGTTATAAAATCATTTAAAGCTTGTAATAAGCCTTTCGAAAGCGTAGGTGACTATAAATGGACTTTTCTTACCAACGGATATCTTTTTCTTCACGTTT
>NW_018399973.1:6066-6460 GCF_002168275.2 Theobroma umbraticum | reverse complement strand
ACATTCAATTATAATCTGTTTTAATAACAATATAAAAAAATTGAAATTAAAATCAATTATGAGATTATAAAATCATTTAAAGCTTATAATAAGGCTTTCGAAGGAATGGGTGACTATAAATGGACTTTTCTTGCCAACGGATATCTTGTTCTTCACGTTTCTTGAGGTAGACATTCAATTATTATCTGTTTTAATAAAAATATAAAAAAATTCAAATTAACATCAATTATGAGATTATAAAATCATTTAAAGCTTGTAATAAGCCTTTCGAAGGCGTAAGTGACTGTAAATGGACTTTTCTTGTCAATGGATATCTTTTTCTTCATGTTTCACGAGGAAAACTTTCAATTATAATCTGTTTTAATAAAAAATGTAAAAAACTTCAACTTAAAAT
>NW_018399973.1:5800-5921 GCF_002168275.2 Theobroma umbraticum | reverse complement strand
GTCGAAGGTATGAGTGACTATAAATAGACTTGTCTTACTAATGGATATCTTTTTTTTCACGTTTGCTGAGTTAAACATTCAATTATAATCTGTATTAATAAAAATATAAAAAAATTCAACT
>NW_018399973.1:5635-5790 GCF_002168275.2 Theobroma umbraticum | reverse complement strand
TATGAGGTTATAAAATCATTTAAAGCTCGTAATAAGCCCTTTGAAGGCGTAGGTGACTGTAAATGAATTTTTCTTGTCAATTGATATATTTTTCTTCACGTTTCTTGAGGTAGACACTCAATTATAATTTATTTTAATAAAAATATAAAAAAATT
>NW_018399973.1:5428-5625 GCF_002168275.2 Theobroma umbraticum | reverse complement strand
TCAATTATGAGGTTATAAAATCATTTAAAGCGAGTAATAAGCCTTATATAGGTATGGGCAAATATAAATGGACTTTTCTTACCAATGTATATCTTTTTCTTCACATTTCTCAAGAAAGACAATCAATTATAATATGTTTTAATAAAAATAAAAAAAATTCAAATTAAAATCAATTATGAGGTTATAAAATCATTTAA
>NW_018399973.1:4966-5190 GCF_002168275.2 Theobroma umbraticum | reverse complement strand
AAAATTCAAACTAAAATCAATTATGAGGTTATAAAATCATTTAAAGCAAGTAATGAGGCTTTCGAAGGCATGGGTTACCATAAATGGACTTTTCTGGTCAATGGTTATCTTTTTCTTCATGTTTCTCAAGGTTGACACTCAATTATAATCTTTTTTAATAAAAATATAACAAAAATTCAAATTAAAATCAATTATGAGGTTATAAAATCATTTAAAGCGAGTCA
>NW_018399973.1:4421-4632 GCF_002168275.2 Theobroma umbraticum | reverse complement strand
ATATAAAAAAATTCAAATTAAAATCAATTATGAGATTATAAAATCATTTAGAGCTTGAAATAAGTCTTTCGAAGGCGTAGGTGACTGTAAATGGATTTTTCTTCTAATTGGATATTTTTTTCTTCACGTTTCTTGAAGTAGACACTCAATTATAATTTGTTTTAATAAAAATATAAAAAATTTAAATTAAAATCAATTATGAGGTTATAAA
>NW_018399973.1:4054-4183 GCF_002168275.2 Theobroma umbraticum | reverse complement strand
TTGTCAATGGATATCTTTTTCTTCTCAATGGATATCTTTTTCTTTATGTTTCTTAAGATGGACACTCAATTATATTCTTTTTTAATAAAAATATAAAAAAATTCAAACTAAAATCAATTATGAGGTTAT
>NW_018399973.1:3768-3954 GCF_002168275.2 Theobroma umbraticum | reverse complement strand
CCTCAAGAAACATGAAGAAAAAGATATCCGTTGGCAAGAAAAGTCCATTTATAGCCACTCATACCTTTGAAAGCCTTATTACTCGTATTAATTGATTTTGTAACCTCATAATTGATTTTAAGTTGAATTTGTTTACATTTTTTACTAAAACAGATTATAATTGAATGTCTGCATTGAGAAACGTGA
>NW_018399973.1:3668-3758 GCF_002168275.2 Theobroma umbraticum | reverse complement strand
ATCCATTGGCAAGAAAAGTTCATTTATAGTCGCCCATGCCTTCATAAGGCTTATTACTCGCTTTAAATTATTTTATAACCTCATAATTGA
>NW_018399973.1:3503-3658 GCF_002168275.2 Theobroma umbraticum | reverse complement strand
AATTTTTTTATATTTTTATTAAAACAGATTATAATTGAGTGCCTACCTCAAGAAACATGAAGAAAAAGATATCCATTGACAAGAAAAGTCCATTAATGGTTACCCATGCCTCCAAAAGCCTTATTACTCGCTTTAAATGATTTTATAACCTCATA
>NW_018399973.1:2948-3324 GCF_002168275.2 Theobroma umbraticum | reverse complement strand
GCTTATTACTCGCTTTAAATGATTTTATAACCTCATAATTGATTTTAAATTGAACTTTTCTATATTTTTATTAAAACAAATTATAATTAAGTGTTTATCTCCAGAAACGTGAAGAAAAAGATATCCATTGACAAGAAAATTCCATTTACAGTCACCTACGCCTTCGAAAGGCTTATTACAAGCTTTATATGATTTTATAATCTCATAATTGATTTTAATTTGAATTTTTTAATATTTTTATTCAAACAGGTTATAATTGAATGTCTACCTCAAGAAACGTGAAGAAAAAGATATTTGTTGGCAAGAAAAGTCCATTTATAGTCACCCATGCCTTCGAAACCTTTATTACTTGCATTAAATGATTTTATAACCTAAT
>NW_018399973.1:2773-2938 GCF_002168275.2 Theobroma umbraticum | reverse complement strand
AATTTAAATTTTTTTATATTTTTATTACAATAGATTATAATTGAGTGTCTACCTTGAGAGACGTGAAGAAAAAGATATCCATTGACAAGAAAAGTTCATTTATGGTCACCCATTCCTCCGAAAGCCTTATTACTCGCTTTAAATGATTTTATAACCTCATAATTG
>NW_018399973.1:2648-2763 GCF_002168275.2 Theobroma umbraticum | reverse complement strand
GAATTTTTTTATATTTTTATTAAAACATATTTTAATTGAATGTCTACCTCGAGAAATGTGTAGAAAAAGATATCCATTGGTAAGAAAAGTCCATTTATATTTGCCCATACCTACG
>NW_018399973.1:2363-2617 GCF_002168275.2 Theobroma umbraticum | reverse complement strand
TAACCTCATAATTGATTTTAATTTGAATTTTTTATATTTTTATTAAAACATATTTTCATTAAATGTCTACCTCGAGAAATGTGTAGAAAAAGATATCCATTGGTAAGAAAAGTTCATTTATATTTGCCCATACCTACGAAAAGCTTATTACTCGCTTTAAATGATTTTATAACTTCATAATTGATTTTAAATTGAATTTTTTATATTTATGTTAAAATAAATTATAATTGAATGTCTACCTCAAGAAATGTGAA
>NW_018399973.1:2251-2353 GCF_002168275.2 Theobroma umbraticum | reverse complement strand
TCCATTGATAAGAAAAGTCCATTTATAGTCACCTACGTCTTCGAAAGGCTTATTACAAGCTTTAAATGATTTTATAATCTCATAATTGATTTTAATTTGAAT
>NW_018399973.1:1295-1425 GCF_002168275.2 Theobroma umbraticum | reverse complement strand
TCGCATTAAATGATTTTCTAACCTCATAATTGATTTTAAGTTGAATTTTTTTTTATTTTTATTAAAATAGATTATAATTGAATGCCTACCTTGAGAAACGTGAAGAAAACGTTCTCCATTGATAAGAAAA
>NW_018399973.1:738-916 GCF_002168275.2 Theobroma umbraticum | reverse complement strand
GATTTCATAACATAATAATTGATTTTAATTTGAATTTTTTTTATTTTTTTATTACAACATATTATAATTGAATGTCTACCTCGAGAAATGTGAAGAAAAAGATATCAATTGGTAAGAAAAGTCCTTTTATATTTGCCCATATCTACAAAAGGCTTATTACTCGCTTTAAATGATTTTA
>NW_018399973.1:369-516 GCF_002168275.2 Theobroma umbraticum | reverse complement strand
GAATGTCTATCTTGAGAAACGAGAAGAAAAAGATATCCATTGACAGGAAAGGTCTATTTATGGTAACCCTTGCCTTCGAAAGGCTTATTACTTGCTTTAAATGATTTTATAAGCTCATGATTGATTTTAGTTTGAACTTTTTTATAT
>NW_018399973.1:0-112 GCF_002168275.2 Theobroma umbraticum | reverse complement strand
TTTTATTAAAACAGATTATAATTGAATGCCTACCTTGAGAAACGTGAAGAAAACGTTATCCATTGATAAGAAAAGTCCATTTATGGTAACCCATGCCTTCGAAAGCCTTATT
>NW_018399972.1:32157-32276 GCF_002168275.2 Theobroma umbraticum | reverse complement strand
TTAAATTGTTTTATAAACACAAAATTGATTTTAAGTTAAATTCTTTTGAATTTTCGGTTAAAACAGACTATAATTGAATGCTTGCCTTGAAAAAGTGGAAAAAAAACCATTTATTGAGA
>NW_018399972.1:31688-31815 GCF_002168275.2 Theobroma umbraticum | reverse complement strand
TAAATTGTTTTATAATCTCATAATTGACTTTAAGTTGAATTTTTTTACATTTTCAGCTAAAACAGACTATAATTGAATTTTTACTCGGAGACACATGAAGAAAAATGCATTCGTTGGCAAGAAAAGT
>NW_018399972.1:31487-31678 GCF_002168275.2 Theobroma umbraticum | reverse complement strand
TCACCCATTCTTTGAAAAGCCTTATTACTCGCTTTAAATTGTTTAATAATCTCATAAGTGATTTTAAGTTGAATTTTTTTTTTTGGCTAAAACAGACTATATTGAATTTTTACTTGGAGAAACGAGAAGAAAAATGCATTCGTTGGGAGGAAAAGTCCATTTATAGTGACCATTCCTTCAAAAGCCTCATT
>NW_018399972.1:31323-31477 GCF_002168275.2 Theobroma umbraticum | reverse complement strand
AATTATTTTATAATCTCCTAATTGATTTTAAGTTGAATTTTTTTGCATTTATGGTTAAAACAGACTATAATTAAATTCTTATCTTGAGAAACATGGAAAAAATGCTACTTATTTAGAGAAAAAGTCCATTTATAGTCACCCATTCCTTCAAATG
>NW_018399972.1:31165-31313 GCF_002168275.2 Theobroma umbraticum | reverse complement strand
CGCTTTAAATTGTTTTATAATCTCATAATTGATTTTCAGTTGAAGTTTTTTATACTTTTGCTAAAACAGACTATAATTGAATTTTTACTTGGAGAAACGTGAAGAAATACACATTCGCTGGCAAGAAAAGTCCATTTATAGTCACCCA
>NW_018399972.1:30949-31065 GCF_002168275.2 Theobroma umbraticum | reverse complement strand
CTCATAATTGACTTTAAGTTGAATTTTTTTACATTTTTGGCTAAAACAGACTATTATTGAATTTTTACTTGGAGAAACATGAAGAAATATGAATTCGTTGGCAAGAAAAGTCCATT
>NW_018399972.1:30563-30939 GCF_002168275.2 Theobroma umbraticum | reverse complement strand
CATTCCTTCAAAAGCTTTATTACTTCCTTTAAATTATTTTATAATCTCATAATTGATTTAAAGTTAAATTTTTTAACATTTTTGGCAAAAACAGATGATAATCAAATGTCTAGCTTGACAAACTTGAAAAAAAAAAAGCATTCATTGGCAAGAAAAGTCCATTTATAGTCACTTATTCCTCTAAAAGCCTTATTACTAGCTTTAAATTATTTTATAATCCCAAAATTAATTTTAAGTTAAATTCTTTTGAATTTTTAGTTAAAACAGACTATAACTGAATGCTTGCCTTGAAAAATGTGCAAAACAACCATTCATTGAGAAAAAAAACTCCATTTATAGTCACCCATTCCTTCTAAAGCCTTATTACTCACTTTAA
>NW_018399972.1:30401-30553 GCF_002168275.2 Theobroma umbraticum | reverse complement strand
AATCTCATAATTGATTTTCAGTTGAATTTTTTATATTTTTTGGTTAAAACAGACTATAATTGAATGTCTGCATTAAAACACGTGCAAAAAAAGCTATTCATTATGAAGAAAAGTTCATTTATAGTCACCTATTCCTTAAAAAGCCTTATTAC
>NW_018399972.1:30225-30391 GCF_002168275.2 Theobroma umbraticum | reverse complement strand
TTGTTTTATAATCTCATAATTGATTTTAAGCTGAATTGTTTTATATTTTTGGCTTAAAGAGACTATAATTGAATATCTACCTCGAGAAACATGAAAAAAAAGCATTCATTGGGAAGAAAGATCCATTTATAGTCACCCATTCTTTTAAAAGCCTTATTACTCGCTT
>NW_018399972.1:30030-30215 GCF_002168275.2 Theobroma umbraticum | reverse complement strand
TATAATCTCATAATTGATTTTAAGTTGAATTTGTTTTCTTTTTTTAGCTAAAACAGACTATAATTGAATTTCTATGTGGAGAAATGTGAAGAAAAATGCATTCGTTGGCAGTAAAAGTCCATTTATAGTGATCATTCCTTCAAAAGCCTTATTACTCGTTTTAAATAGTTTTATAATCTCATAAT
>NW_018399972.1:29796-29930 GCF_002168275.2 Theobroma umbraticum | reverse complement strand
TAAATTGTTTTATAATCTCATAATTGATTTAAAGTTGAATTTTTTAACATTTTTTGCTAAAACAGATGATAATCAAATGTCTAGCTTGAGAAACTTGAAAAAAAAAAGCATCCATTGGCAAGAAAAGTCCATTT
>NW_018399972.1:29596-29786 GCF_002168275.2 Theobroma umbraticum | reverse complement strand
ATTCCTCTAAAAGCCTTATTACTAGTTTTAAATTATTTTATAATCTCAAAATTGATTTTAAGTTAAATTCTTTTGAATTTTTAGTTAAAATAGACTATAACTGAATGCTTGCCTTAAAAAATGTGCAAAACAAGCTTTGATTGAGAAAAAAACTTCATTTATAATCACCCATTCCTTCAAAAGCCTTATT
>NW_018399972.1:29447-29586 GCF_002168275.2 Theobroma umbraticum | reverse complement strand
AATTGTTTTATAATCTCATAATTGATTTTTAGTTGAATTTTTTACATTTTTTGGTTAAAACAGACTATAATTGAATGTCTGTATTAAAAACGTGCAAAAAAAGCTATTCATTGTGAAGAAAAGTTCATTTATAGTCACC
>NW_018399972.1:29236-29419 GCF_002168275.2 Theobroma umbraticum | reverse complement strand
TTAAATTGTTTTATAATCTCATAATTGATTTTCAGTTGAATTTTTTACATTTTTGGCTTAAAGAGACTATAATTGAATGTCTACCTCGAGAAACATGAAAAAAAAAGCATTCATTGGGAAGAAAGGTCCATTTATAGTCACCCATTCTTTTAAAAACCTTATTACTCGCTTTAAATTGTTTTA
>NW_018399972.1:28748-29085 GCF_002168275.2 Theobroma umbraticum | reverse complement strand
TCAAAAGCCTTGTTACTCGTTTTAAATAGTTTTATAATCTCATAATTGATTTTATGTTGAACTTTTTTACATTTATGGTTAAAACACACTATAATTGAATTTTTACTTGGAGAAACATCAAGAAAAATACATTCGTTGGCAAGTAAAGTCCATTTATAGTCACCCATTCCTTCAAAAGCCTTAGTACTTGCTTTAAATTGTTTTATAATCTCATAATTGATTTAAAGTTGAATTTTTTTAACATTTTTGGCTAAAACAGACTATAATCAAATGTCTACGTTGAGAAACTTGAAAAAAAAAAACATTCATTGGCAAGAAAAGTCCATTTATATTCACT
>NW_018399972.1:28504-28738 GCF_002168275.2 Theobroma umbraticum | reverse complement strand
AAAGCCTTATTACTAACTTTAAATTGTTTTATAAACCCAAAATTGATTTTAACTTAAATTCTTTTGAATTTTTGTTTAAAACGGACTATAATTGAATGCTTGCCTTGAAAAAGTGAAAAAAAAACCATTTATTGAGAAAAAAAATCCATTTATAGTCACTTATTCCTTCACAAGCCTTATTACTCACTTTAAATTGTTTTACAATGTCATAATTGATTTTAAGATAAATTTTTT
>NW_018399972.1:28395-28494 GCF_002168275.2 Theobroma umbraticum | reverse complement strand
GTTAAAACAGACTATAATTGAATTTTACATGGAGAAACATGAAGAAAAATGAAGAAAAATGCATTCGTTGGCAAGAAAAGTCCATTTATAGTCACCCAT
>NW_018399972.1:28223-28385 GCF_002168275.2 Theobroma umbraticum | reverse complement strand
GCCTTATTACTCACTTTAAATTGTTTAATAATCTCATAATTGACTTTAAGTTGAATTTTTTTACATTTCTGGCTAAAACAGACTATAATTGAATTTTTACATGGAGAAACATGAAGAAAAATGCATTCCTTGGCAAGAAAAGTCCATTTATAGTCACCCATT
>NW_018399972.1:27673-28213 GCF_002168275.2 Theobroma umbraticum | reverse complement strand
CCTTATTACTTGCTTTAAATTGTTTAATAATCTTATAATTGATTTTAAGTTGAATTTTTTTTCTATTTTTGGCTAAAACAGACTATAATTGAATTTCTACTTGGAGGAACATGAAGAAAAATGCATTCGTTGGCAGGAAAAGTCCATTTATAGTGACCATTCCTTCAAAAGCCTTGTTACTCATTTTAAATAGTTTTATAGTCTCATAATTGATTTTAAGTTAAATTTTTTTACATTTATGGTTAAAACAGAGTATAATTAAATTTTTACTTGGAGAAACATCAAGAAAAATGCATTCGTTGGCAAGTAAAGTCCATTTATAGTCACCCATTCCTTTAAAAGCCTTATTACTTGCTTTAAATTGTTTTATAGTCTCATAATTGATTTAAAGTTGAATTTTTAACATTTTTAGCTAAAACAGACTATAATCAAATGTCTACCTTGTGAAACTTGAAAAAAAACAGCATTCATTGGCATGAAAAGTCTATTTATATTCACTCATTCCTTTAAAAGCCTTATTACTAACTTTAAATTGTTTTA
>NW_018399972.1:27470-27658 GCF_002168275.2 Theobroma umbraticum | reverse complement strand
TTTTAACTTAAATTCTTTTGAATTTTTGGTTAAAACAGACTATAATTGAATGCTCGCCTTGAAAAAGTGGAAAAAAACCATTTATTGAGAAAAAAAATCCATTTATAGTCACTCATTCCTTCACAAGCCTTATTACTTACTTTAAATTGTTTTACAATCTCATATTTGATTTTAAGATAAATTTTTTA
>NW_018399972.1:27248-27460 GCF_002168275.2 Theobroma umbraticum | reverse complement strand
TTAAAACAGACTATAATTGAATGCCTGCCATAAAAAATGTGCAAAAAAAGCTATTCATTGTGAAGAAAAGTCTATTTATAGTCACCTATACTATAAAAAGCCTTATTACTCGCTTTCAATTGTTTTGTAATCTCATAATTGACTTTAAGTTGAATTTGTTTACATTTTTGGCTAAAACAGACTATAATTGAATTTTTACTTGGAGAAACATG
>NW_018399972.1:26988-27155 GCF_002168275.2 Theobroma umbraticum | reverse complement strand
TAATCTCATAATTGATTTTAAGTTGAATTTTTTTCTTTTTTTGGCTAAAACAGACTATAATTGAATTTTTACTTGGAGAAACGGGAAGAAAAATGCATTCGTTGGCAGGAAACGTCCATTTATAGTGACCATTCCTTCAAAAGCCTCATTACTCCTTTTAAATTATT
>NW_018399972.1:26622-26780 GCF_002168275.2 Theobroma umbraticum | reverse complement strand
CCTTATTACTTGCTTTAAATTGTTTTATAATCTCATAATTGATTTTAAGGTGAAGTTTTTTATACTTTTGCTAAAACAGACTATAATTGAATTTTTACTTGGAAAAACGTGAAGAAATACACATTCGCTGGCAAGAAAAGTCCATTTATAGTCACCCA
>NW_018399972.1:26454-26592 GCF_002168275.2 Theobroma umbraticum | reverse complement strand
ATTGTTTTATAATCTCATAATTGATTTTAAGTTAAATTTTTTTACTTTTTTAGCAAAAACAAACTATAATCGAATGTCTACCTTGAATCACATGAAAAAAAAGATTCATTGGCAAGAAAAGTCCATTTATAGTCACCC
>NW_018399972.1:26326-26444 GCF_002168275.2 Theobroma umbraticum | reverse complement strand
AAGCCTTATTACTCGCTTTAAATTATTTTATAATCTCAAAATTTATTTTGAGTTAAATATTTTTAAATTTTTGGTTAAATCAGACTATAATTGAATGCCTGCCTTAAGATATGTGCAA
>NW_018399972.1:25981-26100 GCF_002168275.2 Theobroma umbraticum | reverse complement strand
GTTTTATATTTTTAGTTAAAATAGACAATAATTGAATATTTACCTCAAGAAACGAGAAAAAAAAGGCACTCATTGACAACAAAAGTCTATTTATAGTCACCCATTCCTTTAAAAGCCTT
>NW_018399972.1:25774-25968 GCF_002168275.2 Theobroma umbraticum | reverse complement strand
AATTGTTTTATAATCTAATAATTGATTTTAAATTAAATTTTTTTACATTTTTGGTTCAAATAGACTATAATCGAATGTCTACCTCGAGAAACATAATAAAAAAAACATTCATTGGTAAGAAAGGTCCATTTATAGTCATCTATTCCTTTAAAAGCCTTATTACTCGTTTTAAATTGGTTTAGAATCCCAAAATT
>NW_018399972.1:25653-25764 GCF_002168275.2 Theobroma umbraticum | reverse complement strand
TAAATTCTTTTAAATTTTTCGTTAAAATAGACTACAATTGAATGCTTACCGTGAAAAATGTGAAAAAAAACCGTTCATTGAGAAAAAAACTCCATTTATAGTGACCAATTC
>NW_018399972.1:25514-25643 GCF_002168275.2 Theobroma umbraticum | reverse complement strand
CTTATTACTCACTTTAAATTGTTTTATAATTGTATAATTGATTTTATGTTGAATTTTTTACATTTTTTTGTTAAAATAGACTATAATTGAATGTCTGTCTTAAAAAACGTGCAAACAAAGATATTCATT
>NW_018399972.1:25367-25504 GCF_002168275.2 Theobroma umbraticum | reverse complement strand
GTCCATTTATAGTCACCCATTCCTTAAAAAGGCTTATTACTCACTTCAAATTGTTCTATAATCTCATAATTGACTTTAAGTTAAATTTTTTTTTACATTTTTGGCTAAAATAAACTATAATTGAATTTTTACTTGGA
>NW_018399972.1:24921-25082 GCF_002168275.2 Theobroma umbraticum | reverse complement strand
TAAATTGTTTTATAATCTCATAATTGATTTAAAGTTAAATTTTTTAACATTTTTATCTAAAACAGACTACAATCAGATGTCTACCTTGAGAAACTTGAAAAAAAAAAAGCACTCATTGGCAAGAAAAGTCCATTTATAGTCACTCATTCCTTTAAAAGCCT
>NW_018399972.1:24791-24911 GCF_002168275.2 Theobroma umbraticum | reverse complement strand
TTTAAATTGTTTTATAAACCCTAAATTGATTTTAAGTTAAATTCTTTTGAATTTTTGGTTAAAATGGACTATAATTGAATGCTTGCCTTGAAAAAGTGGAAAAAAAACCATTTATTGAGA
>NW_018399972.1:24618-24753 GCF_002168275.2 Theobroma umbraticum | reverse complement strand
CTTATTACTCACTTTAAATTGTTTTACAATCTCATAATTGATTTTAAGATAAATGTTTTACATTTTTTTGTTAAAACATACTATAATTGAATGTCTGCCTTAAAAAATATGCAAAAAAGCTATTCATTGTGAAGA
>NW_018399972.1:24537-24608 GCF_002168275.2 Theobroma umbraticum | reverse complement strand
TATAGTCACCTATTCTATAAAAAACCTTATTACTCGCTTTAAATTGTTTTATAATTCATAATTGACTTTAA
>NW_018399972.1:24429-24527 GCF_002168275.2 Theobroma umbraticum | reverse complement strand
TTTACATTTTTGGCTAAAATAGACTGTAATTGAATTTTTTCTTAGAGAAACATGAAGAAAAATGCATTCGTTGGCAAGAAAAGTCCATTTATAGTCAC
>NW_018399972.1:24236-24398 GCF_002168275.2 Theobroma umbraticum | reverse complement strand
AAATGGTTTTATAATCTCATAATTGATTTAAAGTTGAATTTTTTAAAATTTTTTGCTAAAACAAACTATAATAATTGAACGTCTATCTCGAGAAACTTGACAAAAAAAGTATTCATTGGCAAGAAAAGTCCATTTATAGTCACCTATTCCTTTAAAAGCCTT
>NW_018399972.1:24001-24139 GCF_002168275.2 Theobroma umbraticum | reverse complement strand
AATTGATTTTAAGTTGAATTTTTTACATTTTTGGTTAAAACAGACAATTATTGAATGTTTACCTCAAGAAACATGAAAAAAAAATATTCATTGGCAATAAAAGTCCATTTATAGTCACCCATTCCTTTAAAAGCCTTA
>NW_018399972.1:23643-23781 GCF_002168275.2 Theobroma umbraticum | reverse complement strand
TTTGAGTTGAATTTTTTTATATTTATAGTTAAAACATACTATAATTGAATGTCTTCCTTTAGAAACATGTAAAAAAATTCATTAATTGAGAAAAAAGGTCCATTTATAGTCACTCATTCCTTCAAAAGCCTTATTACT
>NW_018399972.1:23266-23416 GCF_002168275.2 Theobroma umbraticum | reverse complement strand
TGCTCGCTTTAAATTGTTTTATAATCTCATAATTGATTTTAAGTTAAATTTTTTGACATTTAGGGTTAAAACAGACTATAATTGAATGGCTACCGCAGGAAACATGAAGAAAAAGGCATTCATTGGCAAGAAAAGTCCATTTATAGTCAC
>NW_018399972.1:22914-23029 GCF_002168275.2 Theobroma umbraticum | reverse complement strand
ATTTTTAGTTGAATTTTTTTACATTTTTTATTAAAACAGACTATAATTGAATGCCCACCTTCAAAAACATGTAAAAAAAGCTACTCATTGAGAAAAAAAGTCTATTTACAGTCAC
>NW_018399972.1:22730-22904 GCF_002168275.2 Theobroma umbraticum | reverse complement strand
AAAAGCCTTATTACTCGCTTTAAATTGTTTTCTAATCTCATAATTTATTTTAAGTTGAATTTTTATATATTTTTAGTGAAAACAAATAATAATTGAATGTCTACCTCAAGAAACTTGAAGAAAAAGGCATTCATTGGCAAGAAAATTCTATTTATAGTTACTCATTCCTTTAAA
>NW_018399972.1:22500-22720 GCF_002168275.2 Theobroma umbraticum | reverse complement strand
CTCGCTTTAAATTGTTTTATAATCGTATAATTAATTTCAAATTGAACTTTTTTATATTTTTTGCTAAAATAGACTATATTCGAATGTTTACATCAAGAAACGTGAAAAAAAATCATTCATTAGCAAGAAAAGTCCATTTAAAGTCACCCATTCCTTTAAAATCCTCATTACTCGCTTTAAATTGTTTTATAATCCCAAAATTGATTTTAAGTTAATTTTT
>NW_018399972.1:22191-22395 GCF_002168275.2 Theobroma umbraticum | reverse complement strand
TGCTTTGAGAAACGTGCAAAAAAAGCTATTCATTGAGAAGAAAAGTCCATTTATGGTCAGCCGTTCCTTCAGAAGCGTTATTACTCGCTTTAAATGGTTTTATAAACTCATAATTGATTTTGGGTTGCATTGTTTTTTACATTTTTAGTTAAACAGAGAATAATTGAATGTTTACTTTGAGAAACATGAAAAAAAGGCATTCAT
>NW_018399972.1:21823-22017 GCF_002168275.2 Theobroma umbraticum | reverse complement strand
AAGCCTTATTACTCGCTTTAAATTGTTTTATAATCTCAAATTTTATTTTAAGTTAAATTTTAATATATTTATGGTTAAAACAGACTATAATTGAATGCTTACCTTCAGAAATGTGTAAAAAAAGTTATTCATTGAGAAAAAAAGTCCATTTATAGTCAGCTATTCCTTCAAAAGCCTTATTACTCACTATAAAT
>NW_018399972.1:21613-21813 GCF_002168275.2 Theobroma umbraticum | reverse complement strand
CTCATAATTAATTTTTAGTTGAATTTTTTTACATATTTTGTTAAAACAGACTATAATTGAATGCTCACCTTGAGAAACGTGTAAAAAAAGGTACTCATTAAGAAAAAAAAGTCTATTTTCAGTCACCCATTCCTTCAAAAACCTTATTACTCGCTTTAAATTGTTTGCTAATCTCATAATTGATTTTAAGTTGAATTTTT
>NW_018399972.1:21504-21603 GCF_002168275.2 Theobroma umbraticum | reverse complement strand
AGTTAAAACAGGTAATAATTGAATGTCGACCTCAAGAAACATGAAGAAAAAAGCATTCATTGGTAAGAAAATTCTATTTATAGTCACCCATTTCTTTAA
>NW_018399972.1:21333-21494 GCF_002168275.2 Theobroma umbraticum | reverse complement strand
ACTCGCTTTAAATTGTTTTATAATCGCATAATTAATTTTAAGTTAAAATTTTTTTTATTTTCTGCTAAAATAGACTATAATCGAATGCCTACGTCAAGAAATGTAAAAAAAAATCATTCGTTGGCAAGAAAAGTCTATTTATAGTCACTCATTCCTTTAAA
>NW_018399972.1:21253-21323 GCF_002168275.2 Theobroma umbraticum | reverse complement strand
CTCGCTTTAAATTGTTTTATAATCCCAAAATTGATTTTAAGTCAAATTTTTTTGAAATTTTGGTTAAAAC
>NW_018399972.1:21118-21243 GCF_002168275.2 Theobroma umbraticum | reverse complement strand
TGAATGCCTGCTTTGAGAAACATACAAGAAAAGGTATTCATTGATAAGAAAAGTCCATTTATGGTCACCCGTTCCTTCAGAAGCCTTATTACTCGCTTTAAATGGTTTTATAAACTCATAATTGA
>NW_018399972.1:20806-21097 GCF_002168275.2 Theobroma umbraticum | reverse complement strand
CATTTTTAGTTAAAACAGAGAATAATTGAATGTTTTCCTTGAGAAACATGAAAAGAAGGCATTTATTAGCAAGAAAAGACTATTTATAGTCATCTATTCATTTAAAAGCCTTATTACTCTCTTTAAATTGTTTTATCATCTCAAAATTGATTTTGAGTTAAAGTTTTTTATATTTATGGTTAAAACAGACTATAATTGAATGCTTGCCTTCAAAAACATGTAAAAAAATTCATTCATTGAGAAAAAAAAGTCCATTTATAGTCATCCATTCCTTCAAAAGCATTATTACTC
>NW_018399972.1:20620-20796 GCF_002168275.2 Theobroma umbraticum | reverse complement strand
ATTTTATAATCTCATAATTGATTTTAAGTTAAATTTTTGTATATTTTTTTATTAAAACAGACTATAATTATATGCCCACCTTGAAAAACATGTAAAAAAAACGACTCATTGAGAAAAAAAGTTTATTTACAGTCATCCATTCCTTCAAAAGCCTTATTACTCACTTTAAATTATTT
>NW_018399972.1:20269-20610 GCF_002168275.2 Theobroma umbraticum | reverse complement strand
TAATTGATTTTAAGTTGAATTTTTTGACATTTTTAGTTAAAACAGACAATAATTGAATGTTTACCTCAATAAACATAAAGAAAAAGGCATTCATTGGCAAGAGAATTCTATTTATAGTCACCCATTCCTTTAAAAGCCTTATTTCTCACTTTAAATTATTTTATAATCGCATAATTAATTTTCAGTTGATTTTTTTTATATTTTTTGCTAAAAGAGACTATAATTGAATGCCTACATCGAGAAACGTGAAAAAAAATCATTCGTTGGCAAGAAAAGTCCATTTGTAGTCATCCATTCCTTTAAAAGCATTACTACTCGCTTTAAATTATTTTATAATCTCA
>NW_018399972.1:20163-20259 GCF_002168275.2 Theobroma umbraticum | reverse complement strand
TAAGTTAAATTTTATTATATTTAGGGTTAAAACAGACTATAATTGAATGCTTACCTTTAGAAATGTGTAAAAAAAGTCATTCATTGAGAAAAAAAG
>NW_018399972.1:20075-20153 GCF_002168275.2 Theobroma umbraticum | reverse complement strand
GTCACTCATTCCTTCAAAAGCCTTATTACTAACTATAAATTGTTTTATATCTTATAATTGATTTTTAGTTGAATTTTT
>NW_018399972.1:19946-20065 GCF_002168275.2 Theobroma umbraticum | reverse complement strand
TGTTAAAACAGACTATAATTGAATTCCCACCTTGAAAAATATGTAAAAAAAGCTGCACATTAAGAAAAAAAAGTCTATTTACAGTCACTCATTCCTTCAAAAGCCTTATTACTCGCTTT
>NW_018399972.1:19713-19846 GCF_002168275.2 Theobroma umbraticum | reverse complement strand
CTTCACAATGAATAGCTTTTTTTGCACATTTTTTATGGCAGACATTCAATTATAGTCTGTTTTAACAAAAAAATGTAACAAATTTATCTTAAAATCAATTATGAGATTGTAAAACAATTTAAAGTGAGTAATA
>NW_018399972.1:19384-19471 GCF_002168275.2 Theobroma umbraticum | reverse complement strand
TTTAGCCAAAAATGTTAAAAAATTCAACTTTAAATCAATTATGAGACTATAAAATAATTAAAAGCAAGTAATAAGGCTTTTGAAGGA
>NW_018399972.1:19258-19374 GCF_002168275.2 Theobroma umbraticum | reverse complement strand
ATAAATGGACTTTACTTGCCAACGAATACATTTTTCTTGATGTTTCTCCAAGTAAAAATGCAATTATAGTTTGTTTTAGTCAAAAATATAAAAAAATTTAACTTAAAGTCAATTAT
>NW_018399972.1:19115-19248 GCF_002168275.2 Theobroma umbraticum | reverse complement strand
AACAATTTAAAGCGAGTAATAAGGCTTTTTAAAGAATGGGTAACTGTAAATGAACTTTTCTTCACAATGAATAGATTTTTTTTGCACGTTTTTTAATGCAGACATTCAATTATTACCTGTTTTAACTAAAAAT
>NW_018399972.1:19027-19105 GCF_002168275.2 Theobroma umbraticum | reverse complement strand
TCAACTTAAAATCAATTATGAGTTTATAAAACATTTAAAGCGAGTAATAAGGCTTTTTAAGGAATGGGTGACCATAAA
>NW_018399972.1:18922-19017 GCF_002168275.2 Theobroma umbraticum | reverse complement strand
TTCTCAATGAATAGCTTTTTTTGCATATTTCTCAAGGAAAACATTCAATTATAGTCTGTTTTAACCAAAAATTCAAAAACATTCAACTTAAAGTC
>NW_018399972.1:18746-18908 GCF_002168275.2 Theobroma umbraticum | reverse complement strand
AAAATAATTTAAAGCGAGTAATAAGGCTTTTTTAAGGAATGGGTGACTATAAATAGACTTTTCTTCTTAATGAATAGCTTTTTTTGCACGTTTCTCAAGGAAGACATTCAATTATAGTATGTTTTAACCATAAATGTAAAAAAATTCAAGTTAAAATCAATT
>NW_018399972.1:18584-18736 GCF_002168275.2 Theobroma umbraticum | reverse complement strand
AAAACAATTTAAAGCGAGTAATAAGGCTTCTAAAGGAATGAGTAACTATAAATGGACTTTTCTTGCCAATGAATGCTTTTTTTATCAAGTTTTTCGATGTAGACATTTGATTAGAGTCTGTTTTAGCCAAAAATTTTAAAAAATTCAACTTT
>NW_018399972.1:18094-18542 GCF_002168275.2 Theobroma umbraticum | reverse complement strand
ACTTTTGAAGAAATGGATGACTATAAATGGACTTTTCTTGCCAACGAATGCATTTTTCTTCATATTTCTCCAAGTAAAAATTCAATTATAGTCTGTTTTAGCCAAAAATGTAAAAATATTCAACTTAAAGTCAATTATGAGATTATACAACAATTTAAAGCTAGTAATAAGGATTTTTATGAAATAGGTGACTATAAATGGACTTTTCTTCACAATGAATAGTTTTTTTGCACAGTTTTTAAGGTAGACATTCAATTATAGTTGTTTTAACAAAAAAATGAAAAAATTTAGCTTAAAATCAATTATTAGATTGTAAAACAATTTAAAGTGAGTAATAAAACTTTTGAAGGAATGGGTGACTATAAATGGAGTTTTTTTCTCAATAAATGATTTTTTTTTTTGCACTTTTTTAAGGCAAGCATTTAATTATAGTCTGTTTTAACCAAAA
>NW_018399972.1:17968-18084 GCF_002168275.2 Theobroma umbraticum | reverse complement strand
ATTTAAGTTAAAATCAATTTTGTGATTATAAAACATTTTAAAGCTAGTAATAAGACTTTTAAAAGAATTAGTAACTATAAATGGACTTTTCTTGCTAATGAATGCTTTTTTTTTTC
>NW_018399972.1:17704-17868 GCF_002168275.2 Theobroma umbraticum | reverse complement strand
CGTTTTTCAAGATAGGCATTCAATTATTGCCTGTTTTAACTAAAAATGTAAAAACATTCAACTTAAAATTAATTATGAATTTATAAAACCATTTAAAGGGAGTAATACGACTTTTTAAGGAATGGGTGACCATAAATAGACTTTTCTTCTCAATGAATAGCTTT
>NW_018399972.1:17567-17694 GCF_002168275.2 Theobroma umbraticum | reverse complement strand
TTCTCAAGGCAAGCATTCAATTATAGTCTGTTTTAACCAAAAATTCAAAAAAAATTCAACTTAAAGTCAATTATGAGATTATAAAATAATTTAAAGCGAATAATAAGGCTTTTTAAGGAATGGGTGA
>NW_018399972.1:17460-17557 GCF_002168275.2 Theobroma umbraticum | reverse complement strand
ACTTTTCTTTTCAATGAATAGCTTTTTTTGCACGTTTCTCAACGAAGACATTCAATTATAGTCTGTTTTAACCATAAATGTAAAAAAATTCAAGTTA
>NW_018399972.1:17325-17433 GCF_002168275.2 Theobroma umbraticum | reverse complement strand
TTAAAGCGAGTAATAAGGCTTCTAAAGGAATGAGTGACTATAAATAGACTTTTCCTTCCAATGAATGCTTGTTTTGTCAAGTTTTTCGAGGTAGACATTTGATTAGAG
>NW_018399972.1:17037-17315 GCF_002168275.2 Theobroma umbraticum | reverse complement strand
AGGAATGGATGACTATAAATGGACTTTTCTTACCAACGAATGCATTTTTCTTCATGTTTCTCTAAGTAAAATGCAATTATAGTCTGTTTTAGCAAAAAATGTAAAAAAATTCAACTTAAAGTCAATTATTAGATTATAAAACAATTAAAAGCTAGTAATAAGGCTTTTTAAGGAATAGGTGACTATAAATGGACTTTTTTTCACAATGAATAGCTTTTTTGCATAGTTTTTAAGGCAGACATTCAATTATAGTCTGTTTTAACAAAAAAATGATAAAA
>NW_018399972.1:16750-16954 GCF_002168275.2 Theobroma umbraticum | reverse complement strand
TTTTGAAGGAATGGGTGACTATGAATGGAGTTTTTTTCTCAATAAATGGTTTTTTTTTTGTACTTTTTCAAGGCAAGCGTTTAATTATAGTCTGTTTTAACCAAAAATTCAAAAGAATTTAAGCTAAAGTATATTTTGGGATTATAAAATAATTTAAAGCTAGTAATAAGACTTTGAAAAGAATTAGTGACTATAAATGGACTT
>NW_018399972.1:16634-16740 GCF_002168275.2 Theobroma umbraticum | reverse complement strand
TGAATGCTTTTTTTTTTCAAGTTTCTCATGGTAGACATTTGATTATAGTTTATTTTAGTCAAAAATGTTAAAAAATTCAACTTTAAATCAATTATGAGATTATAAA
>NW_018399972.1:16096-16528 GCF_002168275.2 Theobroma umbraticum | reverse complement strand
TGCAATTATAGTCTGTTTTAGTCAAAAATATAAAAAAATTTAACTTAAAGTCAACTATGAGATTATTAAACAATTTAAAGTGAGTAATATGACTTTTTAAAGAATGGGTAACTATAAATGAACTTTTCTCCATAATAAATAGATTTTTTTGCACGTTTTTTAATGCAGACATTCAATTATAACCTGTTTTAAAAAAAATGTAAAAAATTTAAATTAAAATCAATTATGAGATCATAAAACAATTTAAAGTAAGTAATAATGCTTTTGAAGGAATGGGTGACTATAAATCGAGTTTTTTTCTCAATAAATGAATTTTTTTTTGTACATTTTTCCTGGCAAGCATTCAATTATAGTCTGTTTTAACTAAAAATTTAAAAGAATTTAACTTAAAATCAATTTTAGGATTATAAAACAATTTAAAGCGAGTAATAA
>NW_018399972.1:15866-16082 GCF_002168275.2 Theobroma umbraticum | reverse complement strand
TGAGTGACTATAAATGGACTTTTCTTGCCAATGAATGCTTTTTTTGTCAAGTTTCTCGAGATAGACATTCAATTATTATTGTCTGTTTTAGCCAAAAATTTTAAAAACTTCAACTTTAAATCAATTATGAGATTATTAAACCATTTAAAGTAAGTAATAACACTTTTGAAGGAATGGGTGACTATAAATGGACTTTTCTTGCCAACGAATGCATTT
>NW_018399972.1:15472-15759 GCF_002168275.2 Theobroma umbraticum | reverse complement strand
TAAGGTTTTTTATAGAATAAGTGACTATAAATGGACTTTTCTTCACAATGAATAGCTTTTTTCACATATTTTTTAAGGCAGACATTCAATTATAGTCTGTTTTAATAAAAAAATAAAAATATTTAGCTTAAACTCAATTATGAGATTGTAAAACAATTTAAAATGAGTAATAAGGCTTGTGAAGGAATGAGTGACTATAAATAGGTTTTTTTCTCAATAAATGATTTTTTTTCCACTTTTTCAAGGCAAGCATTCAATTATAGTCTGTTTTAACCAAAAATTCAAAA
>NW_018399972.1:15259-15454 GCF_002168275.2 Theobroma umbraticum | reverse complement strand
ATTTAGGGTTTATAAAACAATTTAAAGTTAGTAATAAGGCTTTTAAAGGAATGAATGACTATAAATGGACCTTTCTTGCCAATGAATGCTTTTTTTTTTCAAGTTTCTTAAGGTAGACATTTGATTATAGTCTGTTTTAGACAAAAATATTAAAAAATTCAACTTTAAATCAATTATGAGATTATAAAACAATTT
>NW_018399972.1:15079-15249 GCF_002168275.2 Theobroma umbraticum | reverse complement strand
ATAAGGCTTTTGAAGGAATGGGTGACTATAAATGGACTTTTCTTGCGAACGAGTGCATTTTTCTCCATGTTTCTCCAAGTAAAAATTCAATTATAGTTTAATTTAGCCAAAAATGTAAAAAAAATTCAACTTAAAGTCAATTATGAGATTATAAAACAATTTGAAGCGAG
>NW_018399972.1:14697-15067 GCF_002168275.2 Theobroma umbraticum | reverse complement strand
TTAAGGAATGGGTGACTATAAATGGACTTTTCTTCACAATGAATATCTTTGTTTCCACATTTTTTAAGGCAGACATTTAATTATAGTCTGTTTTAACAAAAAAATAGAAAAAATTCTACATAAAATCATTATGCAATTATAAAACAATTTAAAGTGAGTAACAAGGCTTTTGAAGGAATGGGTCACTATAAATAGAGTTTTTTTCTCAGTGAATGGTTTTTCTTGCACATTTTTCAAGGTAAGCATTCAATTGTAGTCTGTTTTAACTAAATATTCAAAAGAATTTAACTTAAAATCAATTTTGGGATTCTAAACTAATTTAAAGCGAGTAATAAGGCTTTTAAAGGAATGGATGACTATAAATGGACCT
>NW_018399972.1:14576-14687 GCF_002168275.2 Theobroma umbraticum | reverse complement strand
TGAATGCTTTTTTTATCATGTTTCTCGAGGTAGACATTCGATTATAGTCTGTTTGAGCTAAAAATGTAAAAAAATTTAATTTAAAATCAATTATTAGATTATAAAATAATT
>NW_018399972.1:14427-14566 GCF_002168275.2 Theobroma umbraticum | reverse complement strand
AATAAGGCTTTTAAAGGAATGGGTGACTATAAATAGACTTTTGTTGTCAATGGGTGCCTTTTTTCTCACGTTTCTTAAGGTAAATATTCAATTATTGTCTATTTTAACTAAAAAAATAAAACATTTCAACTGAAAATCA
>NW_018399972.1:14347-14417 GCF_002168275.2 Theobroma umbraticum | reverse complement strand
TATAAAACCATTTAAAGCGAGTACTAAGGCTTTCGAAGGATTGGGCAACCATAAATGGACTTTTCTTATC
>NW_018399972.1:14232-14337 GCF_002168275.2 Theobroma umbraticum | reverse complement strand
TTTTTTTGCACATATCTTAAGGGAGGCATTATATTATAGTCTGATTTAACCAAAAATTTAAAAATATTTAACTTAAAATAAATTTTGAGATTATAAAATAATTTA
>NW_018399972.1:14093-14208 GCF_002168275.2 Theobroma umbraticum | reverse complement strand
GAATGGGTGACTATAAATGGACTTTTCTTGCCAATGAATCTTTTTTTTCATGTGTCTCAAGGTAGACATTCGATTACAGTTTGTTTTAGCTAAAAAAGTAAAAAAATTTAACTTA
>NW_018399972.1:13862-14083 GCF_002168275.2 Theobroma umbraticum | reverse complement strand
TGAGATTATAAAACAATTTAAAGCGAGTAATAAGGCACTTAAAGGAATGGGTGACTATAAATGGACTTTTTCTCTAAATGAGTAGCATTTTTTGCATGTTTCTCAAGATAAGAATTTAATTATAGTCTGTTTTAACCATAAATGTAAAAAAATTGAACTTAAAATCAATTAGGAGATTATAAAACAATTTAAATGGAGTAATAAGGCTTTTGAAGGAATGG
>NW_018399972.1:13722-13839 GCF_002168275.2 Theobroma umbraticum | reverse complement strand
CCAACGAATGCATTTTTCTTCACGTTTCTCCAAGTAAAAATTCAATTATAGTCTATTTTAGCCAAAAAAAGAAAAAAATTCAACTTAAAATTAATTTTGAGATTATAAAATAATTTA
>NW_018399972.1:13564-13712 GCF_002168275.2 Theobroma umbraticum | reverse complement strand
TAAGGCTTTTAAAAGAATGGGTGACTATAAATGGGCTTTTCTTACCAGCGAATGCATTTTTCTTCATGTTTCTCTAAGTAAAAATTCAATTATAGTCTGTTTTAACCATAAATGTAAAAAAATTTAACTGAAAATCAATTATGAGATT
>NW_018399972.1:13370-13554 GCF_002168275.2 Theobroma umbraticum | reverse complement strand
TTAAAACGAGTAACAAGGCTTTTGAAGGAATGGTCACTATAAATGGACTTTTTCTGCTAACGAACGTATTTTTCTTCACGTTTCTCAAGTAAAAATTCAATTATAGTCTGTTTTAGCAAAAAAAAAAAACAATTCAACTGAAAATCAATTATGAGATTATAAAACAATTTAAAGCGAGTAATAA
>NW_018399972.1:12981-13174 GCF_002168275.2 Theobroma umbraticum | reverse complement strand
TAAAGTCAATTATGAGATTATAAAACAATTTAAAGCGAGTAATAAGGCTTTTTACGGAATGAGTGACTATAAATGGACTTTTCTTAGCAATGAATATCTTTTTTTGCATGTTTTTTAAAGCAGCCATTCAATTATAGTCTGTTTTAACAAAAAAATGTAAAAATTCAACATAAAATCAATTATGCAATTATAA
>NW_018399972.1:12557-12741 GCF_002168275.2 Theobroma umbraticum | reverse complement strand
TTTTTTTCTCAATGAATGGTTTTTTTGCACATTTTTCAAGGCAAGCATTCAATTACAGTCTGTTTAACTAAAAATTCAAAAGAATTTAACTTAAAATCAATTTTGGGATTATAAATCAATTTAAAGCGAGTAATAAGGCTTTTAAAGGAATGGATGAATATAAATGGACCTTTCTTGCCAATGA
>NW_018399972.1:12431-12547 GCF_002168275.2 Theobroma umbraticum | reverse complement strand
TATCATGTTTCTCGAGGTAGACATTCAATTATAGTCTGTTTGAGCTATAAATATAAAAAAAATTAATTTAAAATCAATTATTAGATTATAAAATAATTTAAAGCGAGTAATAAGGC
>NW_018399972.1:12227-12331 GCF_002168275.2 Theobroma umbraticum | reverse complement strand
TTTAGTTAAAATAGACAATAATTGAATATTTACCTCAAGAAACATGAAAAAAAAAGCCACTCATTGACAACAAAAGTCTATTTATAGTCACCCATTCCTTTAAA
>NW_018399972.1:12059-12217 GCF_002168275.2 Theobroma umbraticum | reverse complement strand
CTCGCTTTAAATTGTTTTATAATCTAATAATTGATTTTAAATTAAATGTTTTTACATTTTTGGCTCAAATAGACTATAATCGAATGTCTACCTCAAGAAACATAATAAAAAAAGCATTCATTGGCAAGAAAGGTCCATTTATAGTCATCTATTCCTTT
>NW_018399972.1:11606-11907 GCF_002168275.2 Theobroma umbraticum | reverse complement strand
TTTAGAATCCCAAAATTGATTTTAAGTTAAATTCTTTTAAATTTTTCGTTAAAACAGATTACAATTGAATGCTTACCTTGAAAAATGCGCAAAAAAAACCATTCATTGAGAAAAAAACTCCATTTATAGTGACCTGTTCCTTCGAAAGTCTTATTACTCACTTTAAATTGTTTTATAATTGCATAATTGATTTTATGTTGAATGTTTTACATTTTTTTGTTAAAACAAACTATAATTGAATGTCTACCTTAAAAAACGTGCAAACAAAGATATTCATTGTGAAGAAAAGTCCATTTATAGT
>NW_018399972.1:11255-11365 GCF_002168275.2 Theobroma umbraticum | reverse complement strand
TAAATTGTTTTATAATCTCATAATTGATTTAAAGTTAAATTTTTTAACATTTTTGTCTAAAACAGACTATAATCAAATGTCTACCTTGAGAAACTTGAAAAAAAAAAGCA
>NW_018399972.1:10977-11155 GCF_002168275.2 Theobroma umbraticum | reverse complement strand
TTTATCATTTTTTTGTTAAAACAGACTATAATTGAATGTCTGCCTTAAAAACTGTGCAAAAAAGCTATTCATTGTGAAGAAAAGTCAATTTATAGTCACCTATTCCATAAAAAGCCTTATTACTAGCTTTAAATTGTTTTATAATCTCATAATTGACTTTAAGTTGAATTTTTTTATA
>NW_018399972.1:10687-10805 GCF_002168275.2 Theobroma umbraticum | reverse complement strand
CTTCAAAAGCCTTATTACTTGCTTTAAATTGGTTTATAATCTCATAATTGATTTAAAGTTGAATTTTTTTAAAATTTTTGGCTAAAACAGACTCTAATCAAATGTCTACCTCGAAAAA
>NW_018399972.1:10171-10412 GCF_002168275.2 Theobroma umbraticum | reverse complement strand
TTAAAAAGCCTTATTATTCGTTTTAAATTATTTTATAATCTCATAATTGACTTTAAGTTGAATTGTTTTTGAATTTTTGGTTAAAACAAATATAATTGAATGCTTGCCTTGAGAAACATGCAAAAAAGGTATTCATTGAGAAGAAAAGTCTATTTATGGTCGCCAATTCCTTAAAAAGCCTTATTAGTCACTTTAAATGGTTTTATAAACTCATAATTGATTTTAAGTTGAATTTTTTTAC
>NW_018399972.1:9795-9975 GCF_002168275.2 Theobroma umbraticum | reverse complement strand
AAGCCTTATTACTCGCTTTAAATTGTTTTGTAATCTCATAATTGACTTTAAGTTAAATTTTTTTGCATGTTTTTCTAAAACATGCCATAATTGAATTTTTACTTGGAGAAACATGTGAAAAATGTATTTGTTGGCAGGAAAAGTCCATTAATAGTCACCATTCCTTCAAAAGCCTTATTA
>NW_018399972.1:9609-9785 GCF_002168275.2 Theobroma umbraticum | reverse complement strand
ATAGTTTTATAAAATCGTAATTGATTTTAAGTTGAATTTTTTTATATTTATGTTTAGAACAGACTGTAATTAAATTTTTATCTTGAGAAACGTGCAAAAAATGCTACTCATTTAAAGAAAAAGTCCATTTATAGTCACCCATTTCTTCAAATGGCTTATTACTCGCTTTAAATTGT
>NW_018399972.1:9449-9599 GCF_002168275.2 Theobroma umbraticum | reverse complement strand
CATAATTGATTTTAAGTTTAATTGTTTTATACTTTTTGCTAAAACGGACTATAATTGAATTTTTACTTGGAAAAATGTGAAGAAAAACACATTTGCTGGCAAGAAAAGTCCATTTATAGTCACCAATTCTTTCAAAAGCCTTATTACTCG
>NW_018399972.1:9013-9207 GCF_002168275.2 Theobroma umbraticum | reverse complement strand
AAATTGTTTTATAATCCCAAAATTTATTTTAAGTTAAATATTTCTGAATTTTTGATTAAACTAGACTATAATTGAATGCCTGCCTTGAGAAAAATGTAAAAAAAGCTATTCGTTGAGAAGAAAAGTCCATTTATGGTCACCTATTCCTTCGAAAGCCTTATTACTCACTTTAAATGGTTTTATAAACTCATAAT
>NW_018399972.1:8756-8913 GCF_002168275.2 Theobroma umbraticum | reverse complement strand
CAAGTAATAAGGCTTTTGAAGGAATGGTGGCTATAAATGGACTTTTCTTGCCAATGAATGCAGTTTTCTTCATGTTTCTCCAAGTAAAAATGCAATTATAGTATGTTTTAGTCAAAAATATAAAAAAATTTAACTTAAAGTCAATTATGAGATTATT
>NW_018399972.1:8603-8741 GCF_002168275.2 Theobroma umbraticum | reverse complement strand
AGTAATAAGGCTTTTTAAAGAATGGGTAACTATAAATGAACTTTTCTTCACAATAAATAGAATTTTTTGCATGTTTTTTAATGCAGACATTCAATTATAGCCTGTTTTAAAAAAAATGTAAAAAATTTAACTTAAAAT
>NW_018399972.1:8423-8593 GCF_002168275.2 Theobroma umbraticum | reverse complement strand
ATCATAAAACAATTTAAAGTGAGTAATAATGCTTTTGAAGGAATTGGTGACTATAAATGGAGTTTTTTTCTCAGTGAATGGTTTTTTTTTGCACATATTTCAAGGTAAGCATTTAATTGTAGTATGTTTTAACTAAAAATTTAAAAGAATTTAACTTAAAATCAATTTTG
>NW_018399972.1:8226-8413 GCF_002168275.2 Theobroma umbraticum | reverse complement strand
CCAATTTAAAGCGAGTAATAAGGCTTTTAAAGGAATGGATGATTATAAATGGACCTTTCTTGCCAATGAATACTTTTTTTATCATGTTTCTTGAGGTAGACATTCGATTATAGTCTGTTTGAGCCAAAAATATAAAAAAAATTAATTTAAAATCAATTATTAGATTATAAAACAATTTAAAGCGAGT
>NW_018399972.1:8106-8216 GCF_002168275.2 Theobroma umbraticum | reverse complement strand
TTAAAGGAATGGGTGACTATAAATAGACTTTTGTTGTCAATGAGTGCTTTTTCTCACGTTTCTTGAGGTAAATATTCAATTATTGTCTATTTTAACTAAAAATATAAAAC
>NW_018399972.1:7979-8091 GCF_002168275.2 Theobroma umbraticum | reverse complement strand
CAATTATGAGTTTATAAAACTATTTAAAGCGAGTAATAAGGCTTTCGAAGGAATAGGCGACCATAAATGGACTTTTCTTATCAATGAATAGCTTTTTTTGCACATATCTTAA
>NW_018399972.1:7591-7823 GCF_002168275.2 Theobroma umbraticum | reverse complement strand
TTAAAGTGAGTAATAAGGCTTTTAAAGGAATGGGTGGCTATAAATGGACTTTTCCTGCCAACGAATGCATTTTTCTTCATGTTTCTCCAAGTAGAAATTCAATTATAGTATTTTTTAGTAAAAAAAAGAAAAAAAATCAACTTAAAATCAATTATGAGATTATTAAACAATTTAAAGCGAGTAATAAGCCTTTTCAAAGAATGGGTGACTATAAATGGACTTTTCTTGCCAA
>NW_018399972.1:7495-7581 GCF_002168275.2 Theobroma umbraticum | reverse complement strand
TTTCTTCATGTTTTTCCAAGTAAAAATTCAATTATAGTCTGTTTTAGCCAAAAATGTAAAAAGATTCAACTTAAAGTCAATTATGA
>NW_018399972.1:7264-7485 GCF_002168275.2 Theobroma umbraticum | reverse complement strand
TAATTTAAAGCGAGTAATAAGGCTATTAGAGGAATGAGTGACTATAAATGGATTTTTCTTGCCAATGAATGCTTTTTTTCAAGTTTCTCAAGCTAGACATTTGATTATCATCTGTTTTAGCCAAAAATGTTAAAAAATTCAACTTTAAATCAATTATGAGATTATACAATAATTTAAAGCAAGTAATAAGGCTTTTGAAGGAATAGGTGACTATAAATGGA
>NW_018399972.1:6793-6982 GCF_002168275.2 Theobroma umbraticum | reverse complement strand
CTTAACAATGAATATCTTTTTTTGCACGTTTTTTAAAGCAGCCATTCAATTATAGTCTGTTTTAACAAAAAAATATAAAAATTCAACATAAAATCAATTATGCAATTATAAAACAATTTATAGTGAGTAATAAGGCTTTTGAAGGAATGGGTGACTATAAATGGTGTTTTTTTTCTCAATGAATGGTTT
>NW_018399972.1:6701-6783 GCF_002168275.2 Theobroma umbraticum | reverse complement strand
TTTTCAAGGCAAGCATTCAATTGTAGTCTGTTTTAACTAAAAATTCAAAAGAATTTAACTTAAAATCAATTTTGGGATTATA
>NW_018399972.1:6483-6673 GCF_002168275.2 Theobroma umbraticum | reverse complement strand
TTAAAGGAATGGATGACTATAAATGGACCTTTCTTGCCAATGAATGCTTTTTTTTATCATGTTTCTTGAGTTAGACATTCGATTATAGTCTGTTTGAGCCAAAAATGTAAAAAAATTTAATTCAAAATCAATTAATAGATTATAAAACAATTTAAAGCGAGTAATAAGACTTTTAAAAGAATAGGTGACT
>NW_018399972.1:6057-6232 GCF_002168275.2 Theobroma umbraticum | reverse complement strand
AAAGCGAGTAATAAGGCTTTCGAAGGAATGGGTGACCATAAATGGACTTTTCTTCTCAATGAATAACTTTTTTACACTTTTCTCAAGGTAGGCATTAAATTATAGTCTAGTTTAACCAAAAATTTAGAAATATTAACTTAAAATAAATTTTGAGATTATAAAACAATTTAAAGCG
>NW_018399972.1:5922-6047 GCF_002168275.2 Theobroma umbraticum | reverse complement strand
CTTTTAAAAGAATAGGTGACTATAAATGGACTTTTCTTGCTAATGTATCTTTTTTTTCATGTTTCTTAAGGTAGACATTCGCCTATAGTCTGTTTTAGCTAAAAATATGAAAAAATTCAACTTAA
>NW_018399972.1:5740-5912 GCF_002168275.2 Theobroma umbraticum | reverse complement strand
GAGATTATAAAACAATTTAAAGAGAGTAATAAGGCTTTCGAAAGAATTGGTGACTATAAATGGACTTTTCTTGCCAGCAAATGTGTTTTCCTTCACATTTCTTCAAGCAGAAATTCAATTATAGTCTCTTTTAGCAAAAAGTATAAAACAATTCAACTTAAAATCAATTATG
>NW_018399972.1:5446-5730 GCF_002168275.2 Theobroma umbraticum | reverse complement strand
ACAATTTAAAGCGAGTAATAAGGCATTTGAAGAAAAAGGTGACTATAAATGGACTTTTTCTTTAAATGAGTAGCATTTTTTGCACGTTTCTTAAGATAACAATTTAAATATAGTCTGTTTTAACCATAAATGTAAAAAAATTCAACTTAAAATCAATTACGATTTTATAAAACTATTTAAAGTAAGTAATAAGGCTTTTGAAGGAATGGTGACTATTAATGGACTTTTCTTGCCAACGAATGCATTTTTCTTCACATGTTTCTCCAAGTAAAAATTCAATTATG
>NW_018399972.1:5241-5346 GCF_002168275.2 Theobroma umbraticum | reverse complement strand
TGGCATGTTTTGCTAAAACATGCCATAATTGAATTTTTACTTGGAGAAACATGTAAAGAAAAATGTATTCGTTGGCAGGAAAAGTCCATTAATAGTTTCCATTCC
>NW_018399972.1:5052-5231 GCF_002168275.2 Theobroma umbraticum | reverse complement strand
TTATTACTTGCTTTAAATAGTTTTATAAAATCGTAATTTATTTTAAGTTGAATTTTTTTACATTTATGGTTAAAACAGACTATAATTAAATTGTTATCTTGAGAAACGTGCAAAACATGCTATTCATTTAAAGAAAAAGTCCATTTATAGTCACCCATTTCTTCAAATGCCTTATTACT
>NW_018399972.1:4842-5042 GCF_002168275.2 Theobroma umbraticum | reverse complement strand
TGTTTTATAATCTCATAATTGATTTTAAGTTGAATTGTTTTATACTTTTTGCTAAAATAAACTATAATTGAATTTCTACTTGGAGAAATGTGAAGAAAAATACATTTGCTGGCAAGAAAAGTCCATTTATTATCACCAATTCTTTTAAAAGCCTTATTACTCGCTTCAAATTATTTTATAATCTCATAATTGATTTTAAG
>NW_018399972.1:4504-4633 GCF_002168275.2 Theobroma umbraticum | reverse complement strand
TAATCGAATGTCTACCTTGAGAAACATGAAAAAAAAGATACATTAGCAAGAAAATTCTATTTATAGTCACCCATTCTTATAAAAGCCTTATTACTCACTTTAAATTGTTTTATAATCCCAAAATTTATT
>NW_018399972.1:4362-4494 GCF_002168275.2 Theobroma umbraticum | reverse complement strand
TATTTCTGAATTTTTGGTTAAACTAGACTATAATTGAATGCCTGCCTTGAAAAAAGTGTAAAAAAAGCTATTTGTTGAGAAGAAAAGTCCATTTATGGTCACTCATTCCTTCGAAAGCCTTATTACTCGCTT
>NW_018399972.1:4178-4352 GCF_002168275.2 Theobroma umbraticum | reverse complement strand
TATAAACTCATAATTGATTTTGAGTTGATATTTTTTCTATTTTTAGTTAAAATAGATAATAATTGAATATTTACCTCAAGAAACATTAAAAAAAAGGTACTCATTGACAAGAAAAGTCTATTTATAGTCACCAATTCCTTTTAAAGCCTTATTACTCGCTTTAAATTGTTTTAT
>NW_018399972.1:4077-4168 GCF_002168275.2 Theobroma umbraticum | reverse complement strand
TTGATTTTAAATTAAATTTTTTTACATTTTTTGCTCTAACAGACTATAATCGAATGTCTACCTCGAGAAACATGATAAAAAAAGCATTCAT
>NW_018399972.1:3897-4042 GCF_002168275.2 Theobroma umbraticum | reverse complement strand
TTATTACTCGCTTTAAATTGGTTTATAATCCCAAAATTGATTTTAGGTGAAATTTTTTTAAATTTTTAGTTAAAATAGACTGCAATTGAAAGCTTGCCTTGAAAAATGTGCAAAAAAACCATTCATTGAGAAAAAAACTCCATTT
>NW_018399972.1:3648-3797 GCF_002168275.2 Theobroma umbraticum | reverse complement strand
TTCTTGCCAACGAATGCATTTTTCTCCATGTTTCTCCAAGTAAAAATTCAATTACAGTTTATTTTAGCCAAAAATGTAAAACAAATTCAACTTAAAGTCAATTATGATATTATAAAACAATTTGAAGTGAGTAATAAGGCTTTTTAAGG
>NW_018399972.1:3500-3638 GCF_002168275.2 Theobroma umbraticum | reverse complement strand
TATAAATGGACTTTTCTTCATAATGAATATCTTTGTTTGCACGTTTTTTAAGGCAGACATTCAATTATAGTCTGTTTTAATAAAAAAATATAAAAAATTCAACATAAAATCAATTATGCAATTATAAAACAATTTAAA
>NW_018399972.1:3294-3490 GCF_002168275.2 Theobroma umbraticum | reverse complement strand
AGGCTTTTGAAGGAATTGGTCACTATAAATGGAGTTTTTTTCTCAGTGAATGGTTTTTTTTTCACATTTTTTTGCAAGGTAAACATTCAATTGTAGTCTGTTTTAACTAAAAGTTTAAAAGAATTTAACTTAAAATCAATTTTGAGATTCTAAACTAATTTAAAGCGAGTAATAAGGCTTTTAAAAGAATGGATGA
>NW_018399972.1:3053-3284 GCF_002168275.2 Theobroma umbraticum | reverse complement strand
ACCTTTCTTGCCAATGAATGCTTTTTCTATCATGTTTCTCGAGGTAGACATTCGATTATAGTCTGTTTGAGCCAAAAATATAAAAAAATTTAATTTAAAATCAATTATTAGATTATAAAACAATTTAAAGTGAGTAGTATGGCTTTTAAAGGAATGGGTGACTATAAATAGACTTTTTTTGTCAATGAGTGCCTTTTTTTTCATGTTTCTTGAGGTAAATATTCAATTATT
>NW_018399972.1:2823-3043 GCF_002168275.2 Theobroma umbraticum | reverse complement strand
ACTAAAAATATAAAACATTTCAACTGAAAATCAATTATAAGTTTATAAAACCATTTAAAGCGAGTAATAAGGCTTTCAAAGGAATGGGCGACCATAAATGGACTTTTCATATCAATGAATAGCTTTTTTTGCACATATCTAAAGGCAGGCATTCAATTATAGTCTAATTTAACCAAAAATTTGAAAATATTTAACTTAAAATAAATTTTGAGATTATAAA
>NW_018399972.1:2667-2798 GCF_002168275.2 Theobroma umbraticum | reverse complement strand
TTTAAAGGAATGGGTGACTATAAATGGACTTTTCTTGCCAATGAATCTTTTTTTCATGTGTCTCAAGGTAGACATTCGATTATAGTTTGTTTTAGCTAAAAAAGTAAAAAAATTTAACTTAAAATCAATTA
>NW_018399972.1:2478-2637 GCF_002168275.2 Theobroma umbraticum | reverse complement strand
TAAGGCTTTTGAAAGAATAGGTGACTATAAATGGACTTTTCTTGTCAACGAATGTGTATTTCTTCACGTTTCTCCAAGTAAAAATTCAATTATAGTCTTTTTAGCAAAAGTATAAAAAAATTCAACTTAAAATCAATTATGAGATTATAAAACAATTTA
>NW_018399972.1:2242-2378 GCF_002168275.2 Theobroma umbraticum | reverse complement strand
TTTTTTCTCAATGAATGGTTTTTTTGCACATTTTTCAAGGCAAGCATTCAATTGCAGTCTGTTTTAACTAAAAATTCAAAAGAATTTAACTTAAAATCAATTTTGAGATTATAAACCAATTTAAAGCGAGTAATAA
>NW_018399972.1:1876-2048 GCF_002168275.2 Theobroma umbraticum | reverse complement strand
TTTAAAGCGAGTAATAAGGCTTTTAAAGGAATTGATGACTATAAATAGACTTTTGTTGTCAATAAGTGCCTTTTTTTTAACGTTTCTTGAGGTAAATATTCAATTATTGTCTATTTTAACTAAAAATAAAAAAAATATCAACTCAAAATCAATTATGAGTTTATAAAACCAT
>NW_018399972.1:1548-1866 GCF_002168275.2 Theobroma umbraticum | reverse complement strand
TAATAAGGCTTTCGAAGGAATGGGTGACCATAAATAGACTTTTCTTCTCAATGAATAGCTTTTCTTACACTTTTCTCAAGGCAGGCATTCAATTATAGTCTAGTTTAACAAAAAATTCAGAAATATTTAACTTAAAATAAATTTTGAGATTATAAAACAATTTAAAGCGAGTATTAAGGCTTTTAAAAGAATAGGTGACTATAAATGGACTTTTCTGTCTAATGTATCTTTCTTTTCATGTTTCTCAAGGTAGACATTCGATTATAGTCTGTTTTAGTTAAAAATGTGAAAAAATTCAACTTAAAATCAATTATGAGA
>NW_018399972.1:1417-1538 GCF_002168275.2 Theobroma umbraticum | reverse complement strand
ATTTAAAGCGAGTAATAAGACTTTTGAAAGAATTGGTGACTATAAATGGACTTTTTCTTCAAATGAATAGCATTTTTTGCACGTTTTTCAAGATAACAATTTAATTATAGTCTGTTTTAAC
>NW_018399972.1:1326-1407 GCF_002168275.2 Theobroma umbraticum | reverse complement strand
AAAAAATTCAACTTAAAATCAATTACAATTTTATAAAACTATTTAAAGCAAGTAATAAGGCTTTTGAAGGAATGGAAACTA
>NW_018399972.1:1180-1310 GCF_002168275.2 Theobroma umbraticum | reverse complement strand
GCCAACGAATGCATTTTTCTTCACATGTTTCTCCAAGTAAAAATTCAATTATGGTATGTTTTAGCAAAACATGCAAAAAAATTCAACTTAAAGTCAATTATGAGATTATAAAACAATTTAAAGCGACTAA
>NW_018399972.1:835-989 GCF_002168275.2 Theobroma umbraticum | reverse complement strand
TTTAAGGAATGGGTGACCATAAATAGACATTTCTTCTCAATGAATAGCTTTTTTGCATGTTTCTCAAGGCCAGCATTTAATTATAGTCTGTTTTAACCATAAATTCAAAAACATTCAACTTAAAGTCAATTATGAGATTATAAAATAATTTAAA
>NW_018399972.1:484-649 GCF_002168275.2 Theobroma umbraticum | reverse complement strand
TTTAAAGCGAGTAATAAGGCTTCTAAAGGAATGAGTGACTATAAATAGACTTTTGTTGCCAATGAATACTTTTTTTGTCAAGTTTTTCGAGGTAGACATTTGATTAGAGTATGTTTTAGCCAAAAATTTTAAAAAATTCAACTTTAAATCAATTATGAGATTATA
>NW_018399972.1:370-463 GCF_002168275.2 Theobroma umbraticum | reverse complement strand
AAGGCTTTTGAAGGAATGGATGACTATAAATGGACTTTTCTTGCCAACGAATGCATTTTCCTTCATGTTTCTCCAAGTAAAAATTCAATTATA
>NW_018399972.1:196-360 GCF_002168275.2 Theobroma umbraticum | reverse complement strand
GCCAAAAATGTAAAAAAATTCAACTTAAAGTCATTTATGAGATTATAAAACAATTTAAAGCTAGTAATAAGGGTTTTTATGCAATAGGTGACTATAAATGGACTTTTCTTCACAATGAATAGCTTTTTTGCGCAGTTTTTAAGGCAGACATTCAATTATAGTCT
>NW_018399972.1:0-186 GCF_002168275.2 Theobroma umbraticum | reverse complement strand
AAAAATGATAAAATTTAGCTTAAAATCAATTATTAGATTGTAAAACAATTTAAAGGGAGTAATAAAGCTTTTAAAGGAATGGGTGACTATAAATGGAGTTTTTTTGTCAATAAATGGTTTTTTTTTTTGCACTTTTCAAGGCAAGCATTCAATTATAGTCTGTTTTAACCAAAAATTCAAAAGAAT
>NW_018399971.1:1184-1325 GCF_002168275.2 Theobroma umbraticum | reverse complement strand
TTTGAAGGAATGGGTCTTTATAAATGGACTTTTCTTTCCAATGAATGCTTTTTTCTTGATGTTTCTTAAGGTAGACATCCAATTATAGTCTATTTTAACCAAAAATGTAAAAAAATTCAACTTAAAATCAGTTATGAGATT
>NW_018399971.1:821-1096 GCF_002168275.2 Theobroma umbraticum | reverse complement strand
TTCTTGAGGTAGATGTGCAACTATAGTCTGTTTTAACCAAAAATGCAAAAATAATCAACCTGAAATCAATTATTAGATTATAAAACTATTTAAAGTGAGTAGTATGGCTTTTTAAAGAATGAGTGACTATAAATGGACTTTACTTGCAAATAAATGTCTTTTTTTATGCATTTCTCAAGCCAGACATTCAATTATAATCTGTTTTAACCAATAATATAAAAACATTGAACCTAAAATCAATTTTGAGATTATAAAACCACTTAAAATGAGTAAAA
>NW_018399971.1:504-674 GCF_002168275.2 Theobroma umbraticum | reverse complement strand
TAAGCCTTTTGAAGGAATGGGTGACTATAAATAGACTTTTTCTCTAAATGAATGAATTTTTTTGCACGTTTCCCAAGGTAGATATTTAATTATAGTCTATTTTAACCAAAAATGTAAAAACATTCAATTATGAGATTATAAAACAATTTAAAGCGAGTTGAAAGGCTTTT
>NW_018399971.1:324-455 GCF_002168275.2 Theobroma umbraticum | reverse complement strand
TGAATGCTTGTTTCTTCACGTTTCTTGAGGTAGACATTCAATTATAGTCTGTTTAAGCAAAAAATGAAAAAAAATTCAACTTAAAATCAATTATGAGATTATAAAACATTTTAAAGCAACTAATAAGGCTT
>NW_018399971.1:137-276 GCF_002168275.2 Theobroma umbraticum | reverse complement strand
ACATTCAATTATAGTCTATTTTAACTAAAAATCTAAAAACATTCAACTTAAAATAAATAATGAGATTATAAAATCATTTAAAGCAAGTAATAAGGCTTTCAAAGGAATGGACGACTATAAATGGACTTTTTGTGCCAGT
>NW_018399971.1:0-118 GCF_002168275.2 Theobroma umbraticum | reverse complement strand
TTTCAGGAGGTAAACCTTTAATTATAGTCTATTTTAACCAAAACTACAAAAAATTCAACTTCATGTCAATTATGAGATTATAAAACCATTTAAAGCAAGTAATATAGCTTTTGAAGGA
>NW_018399970.1:5879-6000 GCF_002168275.2 Theobroma umbraticum | reverse complement strand
CATTTATAGTCACCCATAACTTCAAAAGCCTTATTGCTCACTTTAAATGGTTTTGTGATGTCATAATTGATTTTTAAGTCGGATCTTTTCACATTTTTGGTTAAAACAGATTATAATTGAA
>NW_018399970.1:5804-5869 GCF_002168275.2 Theobroma umbraticum | reverse complement strand
AAGAAACATGAAGAAAAGGTACTCATCGGCAATAAAAGGCTATTTATAGTCACCCATTTCTTCAA
>NW_018399970.1:5706-5794 GCF_002168275.2 Theobroma umbraticum | reverse complement strand
ACTTACTTTAAATGGTTTTATAATCTAAAGTTTGATTTTAAGTTGAATCTTTTTACATTTTTAGTTAAAGAGGCTACAATTGAATGTC
>NW_018399970.1:5535-5696 GCF_002168275.2 Theobroma umbraticum | reverse complement strand
AAAGTGAAGCAAAAGCCAACCATTGCCACCAAAAGTCCATTTGTAGTCACTCAAGCCTTCGAAAGCATTATTTCTTTGTTTAAATAGTTTTATAAACTAATAATTGTTTTTAAGTTCAGTATTTTTGTATTTTTTGTTTAAACAGACTAGGATTGAAAAAG
>NW_018399970.1:5379-5525 GCF_002168275.2 Theobroma umbraticum | reverse complement strand
GCAAGAAAAGTCCATTTATGCTCATGCATAGATTCAAAAGCTTTATTGCTCACTTTAAATGGTTTTATAATGTCCTAACTGATTTTAAGTTAGATCTTCTCACATTTTTAGTTAAAACAGATTATAATTGCATGTCTACCTCAAGA
>NW_018399970.1:4865-5136 GCF_002168275.2 Theobroma umbraticum | reverse complement strand
TTTTACATTTTTGGTTAAAACAGATAAGAATTGAATGTCTACCTCAAGAAACATGAAGAAATAAGCATTCATTGGCAAGAAAAGTCCATTTAAAGTCACCTATACCTTCAAAAGCCCTATTGCTTGTTTTAAATGGTTTTATGATGTGATAATTGACTTTAAGTTGAATCTTTTCTCACTTTTTGTTAAAACAGATTATAATTGAATGTCTATCTTAAGAAACATGAAGAAAAGGTATTGATTGGCATGAAAAGTCCATTTATAGTCACCC
>NW_018399970.1:4626-4793 GCF_002168275.2 Theobroma umbraticum | reverse complement strand
TTTATAATCTCAAAATTGATTTTAAGTTCAATCTTTTTATGTTTTTGGCTAAAAAAGGCTACAATTGAATGTCTGCCTTAGGGAACTTGAAGCAAAAGCCAACCATTGGAGCAAAAAGTCCATTTATAGTCACTCAAGCCTCCGAAAGCCTTAATACTAGGTTTAAA
>NW_018399970.1:4425-4594 GCF_002168275.2 Theobroma umbraticum | reverse complement strand
TTGGTTAAACAGACTAGAATTGAATGTCTATTTCAAGAAACATGAAGAAAAAAGCATTCATTGGATAGAAAAGTCCATTTATGGTCACCCATATCTTCAAAAGCCTTATTGTTTTCTTTAAATGGTTTTATGATGTCGTAATTGATTTTAAGTTGAATCTTCTCACATT
>NW_018399970.1:4245-4376 GCF_002168275.2 Theobroma umbraticum | reverse complement strand
TACTCACTTTAAATGGTTTTATAATCTCAAAATTGATTTTAAGCTGAATCTTTTTAAATTTTTAGTGATAAAAGGCTACAATTGAATGTCTACCTTGTGGAACATGAAGCAAAAGCCAACCATTGGCACGA
>NW_018399970.1:3937-4088 GCF_002168275.2 Theobroma umbraticum | reverse complement strand
AGTGGAATATTTTTACATTTTTGGTTAAAACAGATAAGAATTGAATGTCTACCTTAAGAAACATGAAGAAATAAGCATTTATTAACAAGAAAAGTCCATTTAAAGTCACTTATACCTTTGAAAGCCCTATTGCTCGTTTTAAATGGTTTTA
>NW_018399970.1:3769-3927 GCF_002168275.2 Theobroma umbraticum | reverse complement strand
ATTGACTTTAAGTTGAATCTTTTCTCACTTTTAGTTAAAACAAATTGAAATTGAATGTCTACCTCGAGAAACATGAAAAAAATGTATTCTTCAGCAAGAAAAGTCTATTTATAATCACCCATTCGTTCAAAAGCCTTATCACTCACTTTAAATGGTTT
>NW_018399970.1:3663-3759 GCF_002168275.2 Theobroma umbraticum | reverse complement strand
AAATTGATTTTAAGTTGAATCTCTTTACATTTTTTGTTAAAAAAGGCTATAATTGAATGTCTACTTTTGGGAACGTGAACCAAAAGCCAACCATCG
>NW_018399970.1:3422-3563 GCF_002168275.2 Theobroma umbraticum | reverse complement strand
GAGTGACTACAAATGGACTTTTCATGCCAATGGTTGGCTTTTGCTTCATGTTCCACAAGGCAAACATTCAATTGTAGCCTTTTTTAACTAAAAATGTTAAAAGATTCAGCTTAAAATCAATTTTGAGATTATAAAACCATT
>NW_018399970.1:3213-3412 GCF_002168275.2 Theobroma umbraticum | reverse complement strand
AATAAGGCTTTTGAACAAATGGGTGACTATAAATGGACTTTTTTTGCCGACGAGTACCTTTTCTTTATGTTTCTCGAGGTAGACATTCAATTATAACCTGTTTTAACCTAAAATGTGAAAAAATCTAACTTAAAATCAATTATGACATCATAAAACAATTTTGAGAGAGAAATAAGGCTTTTGAATGCTTTTTTCTTCA
>NW_018399970.1:2525-2633 GCF_002168275.2 Theobroma umbraticum | reverse complement strand
GCCGATGAATACCTTTTCTTCATGTTTCTCAAGGTAGAAATTCAATTATAATCTCTTTTAACTAAAAATATGAGAAGATTCAACTTAAAATCAATTATGACATCATAA
>NW_018399970.1:2334-2515 GCF_002168275.2 Theobroma umbraticum | reverse complement strand
AGCAAGAAATAAGGCTTTTGAAAGTATGGGTGACCATAAATGGACTTTTTTAGCCAATGAATGCTTATTTCTTTATGTTTCTTGAGATAAACATTCAATTCTAGTTTGTTTAACCAAAAATATAAAGATACCCAACTTAAAAACAATTATTAGTTTATAAAATCATTTAAACCTAGTATTA
>NW_018399970.1:1225-2234 GCF_002168275.2 Theobroma umbraticum | reverse complement strand
CTTATTACTCACTTTAAATAGTTTTATAATCTCAAAATTGATTTTACGTTGAATATTTTTACAATTTTGGTTAAAAAAGGCTACAATTGAATGTCTGCTTGGGGAACGTGAACCAAAAGCCACCCATTGGCACGAAAAATCCATTTATAGTCACTCAAGCCTCCGAAAGCCTTAATATTAGGTTTAAATAGTTTTATAAACTAATAATTGTTTTTAAGTTGGGTATTTTTATATTTTTAGTTAAACAGACTAGAATTGAATGTCTATCTCAAGAAACATGAAGAAAAAAGCATTCACTGGATAGAAAAGTCTATTTATGGTCACCCATACTTGCAAAGCCTTATTACTTGCTTTAAATAGTTTTATGAAGTCGTTATTGATTTTAAGTTGAATCTTCTCACATTCTTAGTTAAAACAGATTATAATTGAATTTCTACCTCAAGAAACATGAAGAAAAGGTATTCATCGGCAAGAAAAGTCTATTTATAGTCACCCATTCCTTCAAAAGCCTTATTACTCAATTTAAATGGTTTAATAATCTCAAAATTGATTTTAAGTTGAATCTTTTTACATTTTTAGTTAAAAAAGGCTACAATTGAATGTCTGCCTTGGGGAACGTGAAGCAAAAGCCAACCATTGGCACGAAAAGTCCATTTGTAGTCACCCAAGCCTTCGAAAGCCTTATTACTTGGTTTAAATGGTTTTATAAACTAATAATTCTTTTTAAGTTCAGTATTTTTACATTTTTGGTTAAAACAGACTAGAATTGAATGTCTACCTCAAGAAACATGAAGAAAAAGGAATTCATTGGCAAGACAAGTCCATTTATAGTCACCCATACCTTCAAAAGCCTTATTGCTCGCTCTGAATGGTTTTATGATGTCATAATTGATTTTAAGTTGAATCGTTTCATATTTTTGGTTAAAACAGATTATAATAGAATGTCTACCTCGAAAAGCATGAAGAAAAGGTATTCATCAGCAAGAAAAGTCCATTTATAGTCACCCAT
>NW_018399970.1:1009-1215 GCF_002168275.2 Theobroma umbraticum | reverse complement strand
GCCTTATTACTCACTTTAAATGGTTTTATGATGTCATAATTGATTTTAAGATGAATTTTTTCACATTTTTGGTTAAAAAATGCTACAATTGAATATCTTCCTTGGGAAAGTGAAGCAAAAGCCAACCATTGGCATGAAAAGTTTTTTTGTAAGTACTCAAGCCTTCGAAAGCCTTATTACTTGGTTTAAATGGTTTTATAAACTAA
>NW_018399970.1:712-827 GCF_002168275.2 Theobroma umbraticum | reverse complement strand
CCATACCTTCAAAAGCCTTATTGCTTGCTTTAAATGGTTTTATGATGTCATAATCTATTTTAAGTTGGATCTTTTCACATTTTTATTTAAAAAAGATTATAATTGCATGTCTACT
>NW_018399970.1:326-570 GCF_002168275.2 Theobroma umbraticum | reverse complement strand
ACAATTGAATGTTTGCCTTTTGGAAAGCAAAGCAAAAGCCAACCATTGGGTCGAAAAGTCCATTTATAGTTACTCAAACCTTCGAAAGCCTTAATACTAAGTTTAAATGGTTTTATAAACTAATAATTATTTTTAAGTTCAGTATTATTACATTTTTGGTTAAAATAGACTAGAATTGAATGTGTACATTAAGAAACATGAAGAAAAAGGCATTCATTGAAAAGAAAAGTCCATTTATAGTCAC
>NW_018399970.1:110-296 GCF_002168275.2 Theobroma umbraticum | reverse complement strand
TAAATGGTTTTATAATTTCAAAATTGATTTTAAGTTGATTTTTTTTACATTTTTGGTTAAAAAAAGGTTACAATAGAATGTCTATCTTGGGGAACGTGAAGCAAAAGCTAACCATTGGCACGAAAAGTCCATTTGCAGTCACACAAGCCTTCGAAAGCCTTATTACTTGGTTTAAATGGTTTTATA
>NW_018399970.1:0-100 GCF_002168275.2 Theobroma umbraticum | reverse complement strand
TGTTTTTAAGTTCAGTATTTTTACATTTTTGGTTAAAACAGATTAGAATTGAATGTCTACCTTGAGAAACATGAAGACAAGGTACTCATTGGTAAGAAAA
>NW_018399969.1:2716-2840 GCF_002168275.2 Theobroma umbraticum | reverse complement strand
ACAGATTATAATTGAATGTTTGCCTTGAGAAACATGAAGAAAAAGATATTCATTGGTAAGAAAAGTCTATTTATAATCACTCATGCCTTCAAAAGCCTTGTTACTCGCTTTAAATGATTTTATA
>NW_018399969.1:2508-2706 GCF_002168275.2 Theobroma umbraticum | reverse complement strand
TGATTTTAATTTAAATTATTTTATATTTTTTATTAAAATAGACTATAATTGAATGTCTGCCTCAAGAAACGTTGAGACAAATATATCCATTGGTTAGAAAAGTCCATTTATAGTCACCCATGCCCTCAAGTGCCTTATTACTAACTTTAAATGATTTTATAACCTCATAATTGATTTTAGTTTGAATGTTTTTATATT
>NW_018399969.1:2382-2496 GCF_002168275.2 Theobroma umbraticum | reverse complement strand
AGATTATAATTAAATGTCTACATCGAGAAACATGAAGAAAAAGATATCCATTGATAAGAGAAGTCCATTTATTGTAACTCATGCCTTCGAAACCCTTATTACTCGATTTAAATA
>NW_018399969.1:2054-2190 GCF_002168275.2 Theobroma umbraticum | reverse complement strand
TTTGTAATCTCGTAATTGATTTTAAGTTGAATTTTTTTATATTTTTTATTAAACTGGTTTATAATTGATTGTCTACCTTGAAAAACATGAAGAAAAAGATATCCATTCACAAGAAAAGTCCATTTATAGTCACCCA
>NW_018399969.1:1586-1897 GCF_002168275.2 Theobroma umbraticum | reverse complement strand
CTTCGAAAGCCTTATTACTCGCTTTAAATGGTTTTATAATCTCATAATTGAATTAAAGTTGAATTTTTTTATATTTTTATTAACACAAATTATAGTTGAATGTCTACGTAAGCAAACATGAAGAAAAAGATATTCATTGGCAAGAATAGTCCATGTATAGTCATCCACTCTTTCAAAAGCCTTTTTACTCGCTTAAAATGATTTTTTAAACCCATAAGTGATTTTAATTTAAAATTTTTTAAAATTTTTATTAAAAAAAATTATAATTGAATGTCTACCTCTAGAAACGTGAAGAAAAAGATATCCATTGG
>NW_018399969.1:1127-1347 GCF_002168275.2 Theobroma umbraticum | reverse complement strand
TTGATTTTAATTTAAATATTTTTATATTTTTATTAAAATAGATTATAATTGAATGTCTGCCTCAAGAAATATTGAGACAAATATATCCATTGGTAAGAAAAGTCCATTTATAGTCACCCACGCCTTCAAAAGCCTTTTTACTCACTTTAAATGATTTTATAACCTTATAATTGATTTTAGTTTGAATGTTTTTATATTTTTTATTAAAACAGATTATAAT
>NW_018399969.1:486-832 GCF_002168275.2 Theobroma umbraticum | reverse complement strand
TGTTTTTAAAACAGATTATAATTGAATGTTTGCCTCAGGAAACGTGAAGAAAAACATATCCACTGGCAAGAAAAGTCCATTTGTACTCACCCATGCCTTCGAAAGCCTTATTACTCACTTTAAATTGTTTTGTAATCTCGTAATTGATTTTTAGTTAAATTTTTTTATATTTTTATTAAAACATATTATAATTGAACGTCTGCCTTAACAAACATGAAGAAAAAGATATCCTTTGGAAAAAAAGGTCCATTTGTAGTCACCCATGCCTTCGAAAGCCTTATTGTTCACTCTAAGTGGTTTTTTAATCTCATAATTTTGTTTTCAGTTGAACTTTTTTACATTTTTT
>NW_018399969.1:338-476 GCF_002168275.2 Theobroma umbraticum | reverse complement strand
ATTATAATTAAATGTCTACCCCAAAAAACGTAACGAAAATGATATCCATTGGCGGGATAAGTCTATTTATAATCACCCATGCCCTTGAAAGCCTTATTACTCGCCTTAAATATTTTTATAACCTTATAATTGATTTTA
>NW_018399969.1:196-310 GCF_002168275.2 Theobroma umbraticum | reverse complement strand
AACAGATTATAATTGAATGTCTATCTTCAGAAACATGAAGAAATAGATATCCATGGCAAGAAAAGTCTATTTATAGTCATCCACGCCTTTGAAAGCCTTATTACTCGCTTTAAA
>NW_018399969.1:90-186 GCF_002168275.2 Theobroma umbraticum | reverse complement strand
ACCTCATTATTGATTTTAATTTGAATTTTTTATATTTTTTATTAAACCGAATTATAATTAAATGTCTACCTTGAGAAACATGAAGAAAATGATATC
>NW_018399969.1:0-80 GCF_002168275.2 Theobroma umbraticum | reverse complement strand
AAAAGTCTATTTATAGTCACCCATAACTTCGAAAGCCTTATTACTCACTTTAAATAATTTTATAACCTCATAATTAATTT
>NW_018399968.1:899-1018 GCF_002168275.2 Theobroma umbraticum | reverse complement strand
ATCGCCTTGGCAGCCAAGCAAAGTATTTTAAGGCAACTATAATACTTTCCAAAAGTAAAGTCCCTTTTGTTGGTTACTTGTTCATTAAGGAGGCATAGTTCTAGGACTTTACTTTTTTT
>NW_018399968.1:527-645 GCF_002168275.2 Theobroma umbraticum | reverse complement strand
ACACTAAGTTTAGGTTAAGTAGGCTATTATAAGTAGCACCGTTAGGAGTCATTATAAGGCAATCAAATCAAGTTTACCGAATCAAGCAATTTACTTTGTGCTTAAATCTTAAGTACTT
>NW_018399968.1:0-162 GCF_002168275.2 Theobroma umbraticum | reverse complement strand
ACTAGTTCAAAGGTCAAATTCCAACTTTCCTTTCTAAAGAGACAAATTCAATCTGTATTAGTCTACAAGGCCCAAAATGTTAGGCCAATATGCTTGGGCCATAATTTCCAATGTTATTTTAATAAAAATTGAATAATAGTATTCAAACACTTTTCAAAATTC
>NW_018399967.1:2427-2521 GCF_002168275.2 Theobroma umbraticum | reverse complement strand
ATTATGCAAATTCTCATTTAAAATCGATTCAATTTTCCAAACTTGCATGAAATAAAAGTTAGAAGTTGGATAAGATGAACCAGATATCAAGTTT
>NW_018399967.1:2323-2417 GCF_002168275.2 Theobroma umbraticum | reverse complement strand
AAAAAGGCTCTAAGAATTCACAAATTATCATTGCTCTCCTCCATTCCTCATCAAATGGATTATATTTATAAGTTCTATCAACAAATTGGAGGCT
>NW_018399967.1:1971-2169 GCF_002168275.2 Theobroma umbraticum | reverse complement strand
AGCTACTTTGCAAATGAAGATGACCTTTCAAGATAACTTGCATGTTATCATTAGTAGAAGCATTATCTACAGTAAGAGAGAAAACTTTTTTATCTATTCTCTATTCTTTCAAACAATCAAATATAGTGGCAGCTAATTCAACTTCAGTGTGTGGGGGAGGCATACGACAAAAGTTGAGTAACTTGCTACATAACTTCC
>NW_018399967.1:1474-1594 GCF_002168275.2 Theobroma umbraticum | reverse complement strand
TGAAATTCTAGGATCAAATTTTCTAGCTTTTAATTTCCTTTCATAATCCATAAGCATTTGATGTGAATTAAAATATGAAATGAATTTACATGTTTCAATGTGACGACGCAAATGTGAAGT
>NW_018399967.1:1263-1374 GCF_002168275.2 Theobroma umbraticum | reverse complement strand
GTTTAACTTCTGATGTATGGACAACATCTACTTTTGAGGGCTATATTTGTTTGATTGCTCACTTTGTCAATGGAAATTGGAAGTTATGTAGTAAGTTACTCAACTTTTGTC
>NW_018399967.1:1063-1253 GCF_002168275.2 Theobroma umbraticum | reverse complement strand
CCCACACACTGGAGTTGAATTAGCTGCCACTATATTTGATTGTTTGAAAAAATGGGGAATAGATAAAAACGTTTTCTCTCTTACTCTAGATAATGCTTCTGCTAATGATAACATGCAAGTTACTTGAAAGGTCATTTTCATTTGCAAAGTAGCTTGATTTGTGATGGTGAATTTTTTCATGTGCGTTGTT
>NW_018399967.1:732-867 GCF_002168275.2 Theobroma umbraticum | reverse complement strand
ATGTAAAGGCATCGGATGGGAGGATGAAAAAGTTTCAAGAATGTGTTCAACACGCTGGTATTGATGCAGGTGTTGGGTTGTGTTTAGACGTGTCAACTAGATGGAATTCAACATATTTGATGCTTGAAAGTGCAA
>NW_018399967.1:480-707 GCF_002168275.2 Theobroma umbraticum | reverse complement strand
CTTTTTATGAGACTACAAACTTGATATCTGGTTCATCTTATCCAACTTCTAACCTGTATTTCATGCAAGTTTGGAAAATTGAATCGATTTTAAATTTTAAATGAGAATTTGCATAATGGAGATGAGGTTATTAAGGATATGTCTCAAAGGATGAAAATAAAATTTGACAAGTGCTGGAAAGATTATAGTGTAGTGCTTGCATTTGGAGCTATTCTTGACCCAAGGAT
>NW_018399967.1:110-413 GCF_002168275.2 Theobroma umbraticum | reverse complement strand
TCTACTTGTCATGAAAAGTTAGAAAATGTGAAGACAAAGTTGTACGAGCTCTTTAAACAAAATGCAAGCAACACTTGTGCATCAAGTACATCATCTTACTCAATGAGTAATTTGCCTAAGCAAGTCTAAAGGGGAACTAAACCCAAGGGATCAAAGATCTTTAGTGTAAGTTTCGTATCGTTCCTTAATCTTATTGCGTGAGAATTTATGTTACTTTATTTATGTTTTGATAATTTTTTTTGTTTATGTATTTAAAAGTTGTAGGAGTTCAAAATGTTTCAAAATGTTTCAAAATGAAACAAT
>NW_018399967.1:0-100 GCF_002168275.2 Theobroma umbraticum | reverse complement strand
GGAAAGTCTGAGTTTGATGTTTATTTAGATGAGGCAAAGCTTGATTTGAAGTGTTTGAAGACTTGGATGTGCTTAATTATTGGAGGGACAATGTTAAGCG
>NW_018399966.1:2260-2413 GCF_002168275.2 Theobroma umbraticum | reverse complement strand
TGCAATCATTTAAAGCGGATAATAAGGCTTTCGAAGGTGGGGGTGACTATAAATTGACTTTTTCTACCAATGAATTGCTTTTTCTTCATGTTTGTCAATGTAGACATATAATTATAATTTGTTTTAACCAAAAATGTAAAAAAATTCAACTTA
>NW_018399966.1:1824-2007 GCF_002168275.2 Theobroma umbraticum | reverse complement strand
TGGCTTTTTCTTCATGTTTCCCAAGACAGACATTCAATTATTATTTGTTTTAACTAAAAATGATAAAAATTCAACATAAGGTCAATTATTAGATTGCAAAACCATTTCAAGCGAGTAATAAGGCTGTTAAAGGCATGGGTGACTATAAATGGACTTTTCTTGCCAATGAATGGCTTTCTCTTC
>NW_018399966.1:1423-1549 GCF_002168275.2 Theobroma umbraticum | reverse complement strand
TATTAGATTACAAAACCATCTCGAGCGAGTAATAAGGCTGTTGAAGGCATGGGTTACTATAAATGGACTTTTCTTTGCAATGAATAGCTTTCTCTTCATGTTTTTGGAGGATGACATTTAATTATA
>NW_018399966.1:1192-1413 GCF_002168275.2 Theobroma umbraticum | reverse complement strand
GTAAAAAATGTAAAACAATTCAAGTTAAAATTAATTATGAAATTATAAAACCATTTAAAGTGAGTAATAAGGCTTTTGGAGGTATGGTTGACTCTAAATAGGCTTTTCCTACCAATGAATGGTTCTTGCTTCATGCTTTTCAAGGTAGACATTCAATTATTATCTATTCTAACAAAAAATATAAAAAAAATTCAACTTAAAATCAATTATGAGATTATAAA
>NW_018399966.1:1068-1182 GCF_002168275.2 Theobroma umbraticum | reverse complement strand
GCGAGTAATAAGGCTTTCAAAGGTGTGGGTGACTATAAATGGACTTTTCCTGCCAATGAATGGCTCTTTCTTCACGTTTCTTAAAGTAAACATTCAATTATTATCTATTTTAAC
>NW_018399966.1:934-1058 GCF_002168275.2 Theobroma umbraticum | reverse complement strand
AAAAAATTCAACTTAAAATCAATTATGACGATATAAATCCATTTAAAGCGAGTAATAAGGCTTTCGAAGGCTTGGGTGACAATAAATAGGCTTTTCTTGTCAATGAATGGCTCTTTCTTCATGT
>NW_018399966.1:348-532 GCF_002168275.2 Theobroma umbraticum | reverse complement strand
ACTTAAAATTAATTATGAGATTAAAAAACCATTTAAAGTGAGAAATAAGGCTTTGGAAGGCATAGGTGACTATAAATGGTCTTTACTTGCCAATGAAAGGCTTTTTCTTCACGTTTCTTGAGGTACATATTTAATTATATTCCACTTTAAACAAAAAAAATAATTTCACTTAAAGTCAGTTAGG
>NW_018399966.1:145-338 GCF_002168275.2 Theobroma umbraticum | reverse complement strand
ACCATTTAAAGTAAGTAATAAGGCTTTTGAAAGGCATGCATGACTATAAATAGGCTTTTCTTGCCAATGAAGGGCTTTTTCTTCACGTTTCTCAAGGTAAACATTCAATTATCATTTATTTTAACCAAAAAATGTAAAAAAAGTTCAATTTAAAATCAATTATGAGGTTATAAAACCATTTAAAGCTAGTAAT
>NW_018399966.1:0-135 GCF_002168275.2 Theobroma umbraticum | reverse complement strand
AGGCATGAGTGACTATAAATAAGGCTTTTCTTGCCAATAAATGACTTTCTTTTCACATTTCTCAAGGTAGGCATTCAATTCTTATCTATTTTAACCAAAAATGTAAAACAATTCAACTTAAAATCAATTATGATG
>NW_018399965.1:1417-1578 GCF_002168275.2 Theobroma umbraticum | reverse complement strand
CTAGTTTTACAATATCAAGATTGTCTTGAAGCAAGAGAAAAAGGCTTATGTGCTGAAGATGGTCCTGTACCTAAGAAACCTAACAATGAAGCTACAAATAAGGAAACGAAGGCCTATAGAGTTTATATAGATAATCTCGATCAAGCCATATGTGTGATGTT
>NW_018399965.1:1053-1203 GCF_002168275.2 Theobroma umbraticum | reverse complement strand
AGCCTAGTAAGGCCTTATGTGCTTAAGATGATAGGATATATCACTCAACTTGAGCAATTGGGTTGAGTTATGGATCATGATTTGAGCATGGCCCTAGTACTTTCTTCATTAACAGAGAGCTATTCACAGTTTGTGTTGAACTTCAACATG
>NW_018399965.1:745-892 GCF_002168275.2 Theobroma umbraticum | reverse complement strand
GAAGCCTTTAGTTCATCTTGTCTATTCTAAGAAAAGTAAAAATAAGGAAAGAAATTTTTTTAAAACAGACAATGATGAAAAGGCATCAATTTTGAAAGATATGAAGCCTATTGGAGGAGTGAAGAAGGACAAGGACAATGACAAATG
>NW_018399965.1:453-607 GCF_002168275.2 Theobroma umbraticum | reverse complement strand
TTTAATGGTTTTAATGTGTATGACATATTGAAAGACCTAATGACAAGGAGTAGTGAACAATAGGATCATGAAGGGGACAACCTTAGTTAATGGTGTTCATGCTTGTCAACCTAGATTAGATTGTGGAACAATAAATAATTTTAGAACATTGAAT
>NW_018399965.1:0-160 GCF_002168275.2 Theobroma umbraticum | reverse complement strand
GACTAAGATAAAATTGAGTCTTAACTCAATGAATTCATAATATAATTATGAGCATATTTAGTTAAGGAGCATTCTCATTAAGATAAAATATCTAACTTAAGATTGTTTAGAACTAAATAACAATTGATTATCATATTGAATTCATAAGAGATGAATTACA
>NW_018399964.1:2186-2297 GCF_002168275.2 Theobroma umbraticum | reverse complement strand
GGAATGGGTGACTATAAATAGACTTTTCTTGCCAATGAATGCTTGTTTCTTCATATATCTCAAGCTAGACATTCAATTATAGTGTGTTTTAGCCAAAAATGTAAAACAATT
>NW_018399964.1:1858-1994 GCF_002168275.2 Theobroma umbraticum | reverse complement strand
GGAATGGGTGACTATAAATGGACTTTTCTTGCAAATGAATGCTTGTTTCTTCATATTTCTCAAGCTAGACATTCAATTATACTGTGTTTTAGAAAAAAATGTAAAACAATTCAACTTAAAATCAATTATGAGATCA
>NW_018399964.1:1283-1430 GCF_002168275.2 Theobroma umbraticum | reverse complement strand
CGAGGTAAATATTCAATTATAATCTGTTTTAATCAAAAATATAAAAAAATTCAAATTAAAATCGATTATGAGATTACAAAACCATTTAAAGTAAGTAATAATGCTTTTTAAGGAATGGGTGACTATAAATGGACTTTTCTTGCCAAT
>NW_018399964.1:654-773 GCF_002168275.2 Theobroma umbraticum | reverse complement strand
TTTGAAGGAATGGGAGACTATAAATGGACTTTTCTTGCCAATGAATGTCTTTTTCTTTATATTTCCCGAGGTAAATATTCAATTATAATCTGTTTTAATCAAAAATATAAAAAAATTCA
>NW_018399964.1:0-122 GCF_002168275.2 Theobroma umbraticum | reverse complement strand
GGTGACTATAAATGGACTTTTCTTGCCAATGAATTCTTGTTTCTTCATGTTTCTAAAGTAGACATTCTATTAGAGTGTGTTTTAGCCAAAAATGTAAAACAATTCAACTTAAAATCAATTAT
>NW_018399963.1:950-1066 GCF_002168275.2 Theobroma umbraticum | reverse complement strand
GTTGAACTTTTTGATGTTTTTGGTTAGAACAGATTATAATTAAATGTCTACCTTGGGAAACTTGAAGAAAAAGGTATTCATTAGCAAGAAAAGTCCATTTATAGTCATCCATTCCT
>NW_018399963.1:793-926 GCF_002168275.2 Theobroma umbraticum | reverse complement strand
AATGTTTTTACATTTTTGGTTCAAATAGAATATAATGGAATCTCTATCTCGAGAAATATAAAGAAAAAGGCATTCATTAGCAAGAAATATCTATTTATAGTCACTCATTCCTTTAAAAGCCTTATTACTCGCT
>NW_018399963.1:0-515 GCF_002168275.2 Theobroma umbraticum | reverse complement strand
AAGCATTCATTGGCAAGAAAAGTCCATTTATAGTCACCTATACCTTCAAAAGCCCTATTACTCACTTTAAATGGTTTTAGAATCTCAAAATTGATTTTACGTTCAAATGCTTTTTTCATTTTTGGTCAAAATAGATTATAATTGAATGTCTACTCGAGAAACACGAAGAAAAAGCATTCATTGGCAAAAAAAGTCCATTTATAGTCATTCATTCCTTTAAAAGTCTCATTGGTCACTTTAAATGGTTCTATAATCTCAAAATTGATTTAAATTTGAATTCTTAGTATATTTTTGATTAAAATAGACTAGAATTGAATGTCTACCTTGTGAAACATTAAGAAAAAAACATTCATTAGCAAGAAAAGTCTATTTATAGTCACCCATACCATTAAAAGCCCTATTACTCACTTTAAATGGTTTTATAATCTCAAAATTGAGTTTAAGTTTAAATTTTTGTATAGTTTTGGTTAAAACATATTATAATTGAATGTCAACCTCAAGAAACATGAAGAAAA
>NW_018399962.1:3261-3346 GCF_002168275.2 Theobroma umbraticum | reverse complement strand
GTGACTATAAATGGACTTTTCTTCTCCATAAATTTTTTTTTGCATGTTTCTCAAGGAAAGCATTTAATTATAATATGTTTTAACC
>NW_018399962.1:3054-3251 GCF_002168275.2 Theobroma umbraticum | reverse complement strand
AAAAACTCAACTTAAAATCAATTATGAGATTATAAAACCATTTAAAGCAGATAATAAAGCTTTTGAAGGAATAAGTGACAATAAATGGACTTTTCTTCTCAATGAACCATTTTTTTTGCTTGTTTTCTGAGGCAGACATTCAATTATAGTCTGTTTTAAGAAAAAATGTAAAACAATTCAACTTAAAATCAATTATG
>NW_018399962.1:2696-2802 GCF_002168275.2 Theobroma umbraticum | reverse complement strand
ATCAATAAATGCTTGTTTCTTCACGTTTCTTGAGGTAGACATTCAATTATAGTAGGTTCTAATAAAAACGTAAACAAATTCAACTTAAAATCAATTATGAGATTAT
>NW_018399962.1:2544-2686 GCF_002168275.2 Theobroma umbraticum | reverse complement strand
AAAGCGAGTAATAAGCCTTTTGAAGGAATGGGTGCCTATAAATGGACTTTTCTTCTCAATGAATGGCTTTTTTTGCAAGTTTGTCGAGGCAAGCATTTAATTATAGTCCGTTTTAACTAAAAATGTAAAAAAATTCAACTTA
>NW_018399962.1:2347-2534 GCF_002168275.2 Theobroma umbraticum | reverse complement strand
TGAGATTATAAAACCATTTAAATCGAGTAATAACACTTTTGAAAGAATGGGTGACTATAAATGGACTTTTCTTCTCAACGAACAAGTTTTTTTTGCATGTTTCTTGAGGTAGGTATTTAATTATAGTTTGTTTTCAAAAAAATGTAAAAAAATTCAACTTAAAATCAATTATGAGATTATAAAACTA
>NW_018399962.1:1821-2134 GCF_002168275.2 Theobroma umbraticum | reverse complement strand
AGGAATGGGAGACTCTAAATGGACTTTTCCTGTCAATGAATGGTTGTTTCTTCACGTTTCTTGAGGCAAGCATTTAATTATAACCTGTTTTAATCAAATATGTAAAAAAATTCAATTTAAAATCAATTATGAGATTATAAAACCATTAATAGTGGGTAATAAGCATTTTGAAGGAATGAGTGACTTTAAATAGACTTTTCTTCTCAATGAATGGCTTTATTTGCACATTTCTCAAGGTAGACAATCAATTACAATCTGTTTTAACAAAAAATGTAAAAAAATTTAACTTAAAATCAACTATAAGATTATAAAA
>NW_018399962.1:1608-1724 GCF_002168275.2 Theobroma umbraticum | reverse complement strand
AGCATTTAATTATACTCTGTTTTAATCAAATATGTAAAAAAATTCAATTCAAAATCAATTATGAGATTATAAAACTATTAAGAGTGGGTAATAAGCCTTTTGAAGGAATGGGTGAC
>NW_018399962.1:1174-1442 GCF_002168275.2 Theobroma umbraticum | reverse complement strand
CTAAATGGACTTTTCTTGTCAATGAATGCTTGTTTCTTCATGTTTCTTGAGGCAAGCTTTTAATTTTAGTCTGTTTTAATCAAATATCTAAAAAACTTCAATTCAAAATCAATTACGAGATTATAAAACCATTAAAAGTGGGTAATAAGCATTTTGAAGGAATGAGTGACTATAAATGGATTTTTCTTTTCAATGAATGGCTTTATCTGCACGTTTCTCGAGGTAGACAATCAATTATAATCTATTTTAACAAAAAATGTAAAAAAAT
>NW_018399962.1:909-1056 GCF_002168275.2 Theobroma umbraticum | reverse complement strand
ACTCTAAATGGACTTTTCTTGTCAATGAATGGTTGTTTCTTCACATTTCTTGAGATAGAGATTCAATTATAGTATGTTTTAATAAAAAATATGAAAAAATTCAATTTAAAATCAATTATGAGATTACAAAACCATTTAAAGCGAGTA
>NW_018399962.1:596-836 GCF_002168275.2 Theobroma umbraticum | reverse complement strand
TTCTTGAGGCAGACATTAAATTATAGTATGTTTTAATAAAAAATGTTAAAAAATTTAATTTAAAATCAATTATGAGATTATAAAACCATTAAAAGTGGGTAAGAAGTATTTTGAAGGAATAAGTGACTATAAATAGACTTTTCTTCTTAATGAATGGCTTTTTCTACACGTTTCTCAAGGTAAACAATCAATTATAATATGTTTTAAAAAAATATAAAAAAATTCAACTTAAAATCAATT
>NW_018399962.1:452-586 GCF_002168275.2 Theobroma umbraticum | reverse complement strand
AAAACTATTTAAAGCGAGTAATAAGCTTTTTGAAGGAATAGGTGACTCTATATGGTCTTTTCTTTTTAATGAATGCTTGTTTCTTCACATTTCTTGGGGTAGAGATTCAATTATAGTATGTTTTAATAAAAAAT
>NW_018399962.1:301-442 GCF_002168275.2 Theobroma umbraticum | reverse complement strand
TCAACTTAAAATCAATTATGAGATTATAAAATCATTTAAAGCGAGTAATAAACTTTTTAAAGGAATGGGTGACTCTAAATGAACTTTTCTTGTCATTGAATGCTCGTTTCTTCATGTTTCTCGAGGTAGACATTCAATTAT
>NW_018399962.1:0-128 GCF_002168275.2 Theobroma umbraticum | reverse complement strand
AACTATTTAAAGCGAGTAATAAGCATTTTGAAAGAATGGGTGACTCTAAATAGATTTTTCTTGTGAATGAATGTTTATTTCTTCACGTTTCTTGAGGTAGACATTCAATTATAGTATGTTTTAATCAA
>NW_018399961.1:1869-2028 GCF_002168275.2 Theobroma umbraticum | reverse complement strand
ATGGACTTTTCTTACCAATGAATGCCTTTTTCTTCACGTTTCTTGATGTAGATACTCAATAATAGTCTATTTTAACCAAAAATGTAAAAAAATTTAACTTAAAACTAATTATGTGATTATAAAACCATTTAAAGCGAGTAATAAGGCTTTTGAAGGAAT
>NW_018399961.1:1230-1446 GCF_002168275.2 Theobroma umbraticum | reverse complement strand
TAAAAGGACTTTTCTTGCCAATGAATGCCTTTTCTTAACTTTTCTCACAGTAGACATTCAATTAGAGTCTGTTTTATCCAAAAATGTAAAACAATTCAACTTAGAATCAATTATGGCATTATAAAACCATTTAAAGTGAGGAATAAGGCTTTCGAGGGAATAGGTGACTATAAATGGACTTTTCTTGCCAATGAATTCCTTTTTCTTCATGTTTCT
>NW_018399961.1:762-904 GCF_002168275.2 Theobroma umbraticum | reverse complement strand
TTTAAAGCGAGTAATAAGGCTTTTGAAGGAATGGGTGACTATAAAAGAACCTTCTTGCCAATGAATGCCTTTTTCTTCACTTTTCTTGTGGTAAACATTCAATTATAGTCTGTTTTAGCCAAAAATATAAAAAAATTCAACT
>NW_018399961.1:631-752 GCF_002168275.2 Theobroma umbraticum | reverse complement strand
AACCATTTAAAGCGAGTAATAAGGCTTTTGAAGGAATAGGTGACTGTAAAAGGACTTTTCTTGTCAATGAATGCTTTTTTCTTCATGTTTCTCAAACTAGACAATCAATTATAGTCTGTTT
>NW_018399961.1:388-549 GCF_002168275.2 Theobroma umbraticum | reverse complement strand
AAGGCTTTTGAAGGAATGGGTGGCTATAAATGGACTTTTCTTGTCGATGAATACTTGTTTTTTTACGTTTCTCGAGGCTGATGTTGAATTATATTCTATTTTAATCAAAAATGTAAAAAAGTTCAGCTTCAAATCAATTATGGGAATACAAAACCATTTAA
>NW_018399961.1:0-145 GCF_002168275.2 Theobroma umbraticum | reverse complement strand
TATAAAACTATTTAAAGCAAGTAATAAGGCTTTTAAAGGAATGGGTAACTATAATTGGACTTTTTTTCTCAATGAATGGCTTTTTTTACATGTTTTCCAAAGTAAGCATTCAATTATAGTTTATTTTAATGAAAAATGTAAAAAA
>NW_018399960.1:1961-2097 GCF_002168275.2 Theobroma umbraticum | reverse complement strand
TTGATTTAGCTTGATTTGTAAAATTGTTTGCTTTCCTTAATCAAAAACTTTGGTAGCCTATTCTTGCTTCTATATTAAGTGCAAAATTCTTTAAGCTTTATTGATAAATCTTGGCTATGCAACTTGATTTGATATG
>NW_018399960.1:1608-1711 GCF_002168275.2 Theobroma umbraticum | reverse complement strand
GCCTACTTGATGACTTACACTCCCACCTATTCAAGTAGCCTAAAACAAGGAAAAATGAGTTAAAAAAAATATCCTTGATTTCCTTGTGCCTAACATAAGTTAA
>NW_018399960.1:1503-1598 GCF_002168275.2 Theobroma umbraticum | reverse complement strand
TTAAAGCAATATGAGCATATATGAGAAAAATGTTACCATCTTTTAAGTTTAGAATGATTCATGAATTGAACAAGTTTGTTTCATAATAAAAATAC
>NW_018399960.1:685-792 GCF_002168275.2 Theobroma umbraticum | reverse complement strand
AATTTTGGTAGTGATGGCATTTGTTCAAAGCTAAGGAACAAATCTTCTTGTAATACTTGAAGCTATAATGATTTCAATAAAATATAAAACTTGAACAAGTGTACCTT
>NW_018399960.1:569-675 GCF_002168275.2 Theobroma umbraticum | reverse complement strand
TGCTATTATAACTTGATCTTATTGCAAATGAATGCTTGAATGATTGTAAGGGCATTTTTGTCTATATATTGAAAAATTGTAGAAAATGCTAAATTTGATGCATATT
>NW_018399960.1:409-559 GCF_002168275.2 Theobroma umbraticum | reverse complement strand
ATTGTTTAAATGCTTTGTTGTACATATTATAAGTCACATTCATGCATCATGATATAAATTGAATGTGTTTGAACATATTAAAGGCATGATTCTTCTAATGAGCATTTCAACTTTTTGGCACTTGTGAACAATGAGCAATAAAAGCCAAAA
>NW_018399960.1:0-115 GCF_002168275.2 Theobroma umbraticum | reverse complement strand
ATGATAAAAGTTGAAACCAAGGGATATGTAGTCGACTCTTGAGTGCTCTAAAGCCAAAATGGACATGTTTTGAGTTTCAAACTATCTTTTTACCTTATGTATTGTCCATTGCAAT
>NW_018399959.1:3160-3270 GCF_002168275.2 Theobroma umbraticum | reverse complement strand
ATAAGCATTTTGAAAGAATGGGTGACTCTAAATGGACTTTTCTTGTCAATGAATACTTGTGCCTTCCCATTTCTTGAGGTAGACATTCAATTATAGTATGTTTTAATAAA
>NW_018399959.1:2983-3150 GCF_002168275.2 Theobroma umbraticum | reverse complement strand
AAATTTAACTTAAAATTAATTATGAGATTATAAAACTATTTATAGCGAGTAATAAGTCTTTTGAAGGAATGAGTGACCTTAAATAGACTTTTCTTGTCAATGAATGCTTCTTTCTTCATGTTTACCGAGGTAGACATTCAATTATAGTATGTTTTAATAAAAAATAT
>NW_018399959.1:2757-2973 GCF_002168275.2 Theobroma umbraticum | reverse complement strand
AACTTAAAATCAATTATGAGATTATAAAACTATTGAAAGCGAATAAGAAGCCTTTTGAAGGAATAGGTGACTATAAATGAACGTTTCTTCTCAATCAATAGTTTTTTCTCTTCGTTTCTCGGGATAGACATTAAATTATTGTCTATTTTAAAGAAAACGAAAAAAAGTTCAACTTAAAATCAATTATAAGATTATAAAACTATTTAAAGCGAGTAA
>NW_018399959.1:2430-2597 GCF_002168275.2 Theobroma umbraticum | reverse complement strand
ACTATTTAAATCGAGTAATAAGGCTTTTGAAGGAATGGGTGACTATAAATAGACCTTTCTTCTCAAAAAATAGATTTTTTTTCCACGTTTCTCGAGGTAGGTAATTAATTATTGTCTGTTTTAACAAAAAATATAAAATAATTCAACTTAAAATCAATTATGAGATT
>NW_018399959.1:2125-2329 GCF_002168275.2 Theobroma umbraticum | reverse complement strand
ATTCAATTATAATATGTTTTAATCAAAAATGTAAAAAAATTCAACTTCAAATCATTTATGAGATTATTAAACCACTTAAGATGAGTAATAAGGGTTTAGAAAGAATGAGTGGCTATAAACGGACTTTTGTTCTCAATGAATGGGTTTTTCTGCATGTTTCTCAAGGTAGACAATCAATTATAGTCTGTTTTAACAAAAAATGTA
>NW_018399959.1:1633-1802 GCF_002168275.2 Theobroma umbraticum | reverse complement strand
AATTCAACTTAAAATCAATTATAAGATTATAAAAGTATTTAAAGCGAGTAATAACCTTTTTGAAGGAATGGGTGAGTCTAAATGGACTTTTCTTGTCAAAGAATGCTTGTTTCTTCACATTTCTTGAGGTGGAGATTCAATTATAGCATGTTTTAATAAAAAATGTAAA
>NW_018399959.1:1360-1458 GCF_002168275.2 Theobroma umbraticum | reverse complement strand
TATGAGATTACAAAACCATTTAAAGCGAGTAATAAGGTTTTTGAAGGAATGGGTTACTCTAAATAGATTTTTCTTGTCAATGAATGCTTGTTTCTTCA
>NW_018399959.1:1198-1350 GCF_002168275.2 Theobroma umbraticum | reverse complement strand
GGTAGACATTTAATTATAGTCTGTTTTAAAAAAAATCTAAAAAAATTTAACTTAAAATTAATTATGAGATTATAAAATCATTAAAAGCAGGTAATAAACATTTTGAAGGAATGAGTGACTATAAATGGACTTTTCTTCTCAATGAATGGCTT
>NW_018399959.1:1077-1188 GCF_002168275.2 Theobroma umbraticum | reverse complement strand
TTTCTCAAGGTAGACAATCAATTATAGTCTATTTTAACAAAAAATGTAAAAATATTTAACTTAAAATCAATTATAAGATTACAAAACTATTTAAAGCGAGTAATAAGCCTT
>NW_018399959.1:697-836 GCF_002168275.2 Theobroma umbraticum | reverse complement strand
TAAAGCGAGTAATAAGCTTTTTGAAGGAATGTGTTACTCTAAATAGACTTTTCTTGTCAATGAAAGCTTGTTTCTTCATGTTTAGCGAGCTAGACATTCAATTATAATCTGTTTTAACAAAAAATGTAAAAAAATTCAA
>NW_018399959.1:263-365 GCF_002168275.2 Theobroma umbraticum | reverse complement strand
TGAGATTATAAAATCATTAAAAGCGGGTAATAAGCCTTTTGAAGGAATGAGTGAGCATAAATAGACTTTTCTGATCAACGAATGGCTTTTTTTGCACGTTTT
>NW_018399959.1:174-253 GCF_002168275.2 Theobroma umbraticum | reverse complement strand
CAATCAATTATAGTCTGTTTTAACAAAAAAATGTAAAAAAAATTAACTTAAAATCAATTATAAGATTATAAAACTATTT
>NW_018399959.1:0-143 GCF_002168275.2 Theobroma umbraticum | reverse complement strand
GTGACTCTAAATGGACTTTTCTTGTCAATGAATGCTTGTTTCTTCACATTTCTTCAGGTAGAGATTCAATTATAATATGTTTTAATAACAAATGTAAAAAAATTAACCTTAAAATCAATTATGAGATTATAAAACTATTTAAA
>NW_018399958.1:1161-1349 GCF_002168275.2 Theobroma umbraticum | reverse complement strand
AGTCACAAAGACTCTGTGAATGGATACGAGTAGGGGACAAGCCAAGGGATAAGGTATTTCATAACCATGCATTTATAACTCATGTCGTTCCTAACTTCCAAATCATAAAATTCACTATAAATGTCATTTAAATGCCTTTTGTTTGAAAACCAACTTACATAAACCTTTAGAAATCCTTCACCTTTGAA
>NW_018399958.1:619-764 GCF_002168275.2 Theobroma umbraticum | reverse complement strand
ACTCAAATGAACTCAACATACAACATACCATAAACATAACAACCATAATCATTTAATTAACATTTAAAATTCATACACTTGTGATGGTTTAACCCCCATCAACCTTGGGCTGGCAATGTACATCCCCATTCCACCTTGGGCTGGC
>NW_018399958.1:0-153 GCF_002168275.2 Theobroma umbraticum | reverse complement strand
TCTCATGGCATTAATCATCCATACTTAATCACCTCATATGGTATATGGAATTTAGATCATATACACCATCCTATAGTATACATCATGCATACTTGATCGTCTCATATGGTATATGAAATTTACATCATATACATAATCTTATGGCATTCATCA
>NW_018399957.1:1015-1099 GCF_002168275.2 Theobroma umbraticum | reverse complement strand
GCAGACATTCAATTATAGTCTGTTTTAAGAAAAAATTTTAAAAAATTCAACTTAAAACCAATTATGAGATTATAAAACAATTTA
>NW_018399957.1:890-1005 GCF_002168275.2 Theobroma umbraticum | reverse complement strand
AAAGGCTTTTGAAGGAATGGGTGACAATAAATAGACTTTTGTTCCCAATGAATAACTTTTTTTACATGTTTCACGAGGCAGACATTCAATTATAGTCTGTTTTAACTAAAAATTT
>NW_018399957.1:504-880 GCF_002168275.2 Theobroma umbraticum | reverse complement strand
AACTTAAAATCAATTATGAGATTATAAAACAAATTAAACCAAGTAAAAAGGCTTTTGAAAGAATGGCTGACTATAAATAGACTTTTGTTCTCAATGAATAACTTTTTCTACGTGTTTCCCAAGGCAGACATTCAATTATTGTCTGTTTTAATATAAAATGTAAAAAAATTAAACTTAAAATCAATTATGGGAATATAAAATCATTTAAAGCAAGTAATAAGCCATTTAAAGGAATGGGTGACTATAAATAGATTTTTTTCTCAATAAATAGCTTTTTTTGTACGTTTCTTAAGGTAAGTATTTAATTATAGTCTGTTTTAAGAAAAAAAAGTAAAAAAATTTAACTTCAAATTAATTATGAGATTATAAAACAATT
>NW_018399957.1:116-256 GCF_002168275.2 Theobroma umbraticum | reverse complement strand
TTCTTCATGTTTCTCGAGGTAGACATTCAATTATAGTATGTTTTAATCAAAACTGTATAAAATTTCAACTTAAAATCAATTATGAGATAAGAAAACCATTTAAAGTAAGAAATAAGCTTTTTGAAGGAATGGGTGACTCT
>NW_018399957.1:0-106 GCF_002168275.2 Theobroma umbraticum | reverse complement strand
TTCTTGTCAATGAATGCTTGTTTCTTCACAGTTCTCGATTTAGAAATTCAACTATAGTCTGTTTTAACAAAAAATGTCAAAAAATTGAACTTAAAATCAATTATGA
>NW_018399956.1:1364-1484 GCF_002168275.2 Theobroma umbraticum | reverse complement strand
GTCTGTTTTAATGAAAAAGTAAAAAAAATTAACTTACAATCAATTATGAGATTAAAAATTCATTTAAAGCAAGTAATAAGGCTTTTGAAGGAATGAGAGACTATCAATAGACTTTTCTTG
>NW_018399956.1:1092-1208 GCF_002168275.2 Theobroma umbraticum | reverse complement strand
AATGTGCAAAGAATTCGAATTGAAATCAGTTTTGAGATTATAAAACCATTTAAATTGAGTAATAAGGCATTTAAAGGAATGAGAGACTATAAATTGACTTTTCTTGCTAATGAATG
>NW_018399956.1:628-744 GCF_002168275.2 Theobroma umbraticum | reverse complement strand
TTCCCAAGGTAGCCATTCAATTATAGTCTGTTTTAATGAAAAAGTAAAAAAAATGAACTTACAATCAATTATGAGATTATAAAACCATTTAAAGCATGTAATAAGGCTTTTGAAAG
>NW_018399956.1:105-323 GCF_002168275.2 Theobroma umbraticum | reverse complement strand
ATCAATTATGAGATTATGAAACTATTTAAAGTGAGTAATAAGACTTTTGAAAGATTGGGAGACTATAAATGGACTTTTCTTTCCATTGAATGCTTTTTTCTTCATGTTTCTCAAGGTGGACATTCAATTATAATCTGTTTTAATGAAAAATGTAAAAGAATTCAACTTAAAATCAATTACAAACTTAAAAAGCCATTTAAAGTGAGTAGTAAGCCTTT
>NW_018399956.1:0-95 GCF_002168275.2 Theobroma umbraticum | reverse complement strand
GGAGACTATAAATGGACTTTTCTTACCATTGAATGCGTTTGTCTTCAAATTTCTCAAGGTAGACATTCAATTATAATCTGTTTTAACAAAAAATG
>NW_018399955.1:1963-2111 GCF_002168275.2 Theobroma umbraticum | reverse complement strand
TTCAAGGCATTACCACCATTGATAGGGAAGTTTCTTTTTCTTATTCTTTTTAGCCTTTCACATTGAGGACAATGTCCAATTTAAGTTTGGGGGGAGGTTTTATTGTTATTAGTTCTTGTGATAGTTTAGGTTAGTTTATTTTCATTAA
>NW_018399955.1:1477-1613 GCF_002168275.2 Theobroma umbraticum | reverse complement strand
TTTGTTTGATTCTCTCTCGAGGTGAAATCCCAGGCTATACTTAGTTAAGGAGATTATTTAGGTCATTTTTGGACTGATTGAACCTTTTGTAGCCTTTCTTTACATAAATTATCCTTAGTTTCCCCCTTTTGAGCCT
>NW_018399955.1:1042-1256 GCF_002168275.2 Theobroma umbraticum | reverse complement strand
TCATTACCCAATAAAAGAAATAAGTTTGGGGGTGTGAAATTGAGAAAAAGAAAAGGGGAAAGAAAGAATGAAGTGTTGAACAAAAGAAAAATTTTGCTGGAAAAGAGGTATACTAAGTGAAAGAAAATGAAGCTCTGAATAGGTTCTAGATTGACTATGTACTTAAGGTGATTTGAGCTATACATTATCCCATATCCAACCTTAACCCTAGCCA
>NW_018399955.1:775-863 GCF_002168275.2 Theobroma umbraticum | reverse complement strand
TTTGAATTGAGACATGAACTTGAATAATATTTATGTGTTGCTTAGAGTTATGAAAATGGATTCACTATTGAGGATATTAAAGGTAATT
>NW_018399955.1:687-765 GCF_002168275.2 Theobroma umbraticum | reverse complement strand
GTGTTTTCCTAGTTTAAGTTTGATATCTTGTTAAGTGATTAATATAAGTTATTTTAGTTAAATTTTAGGTTGTTTTAT
>NW_018399955.1:483-677 GCF_002168275.2 Theobroma umbraticum | reverse complement strand
GCAAGTATGGTGATGGCTTCATTCATATATATTTCAGTATTTTAACCATATCTCTTTCTAAAAAACTCCAAATGAGGTCATTCTTGGACCAATAGAATTATAAGAAGAAGGGCTACAATGTTTCTGTTCACCAATTTGCTAGTTCTGATTGGATCATGGTCAAAATATTTGTCAAAGTCGGACCACTACAGCAG
>NW_018399955.1:0-141 GCF_002168275.2 Theobroma umbraticum | reverse complement strand
TCAGAGATTTTGAGGAGGAGGCAGCAAGCAACTATTCTGAAGATTTGAAGCCAAAGGAAAAAGTAAGAAAACAAGAGAATTGGAGGCAGAATCAAGATCACAAAACTCTAACTATTAGTTTTCTCTCTTATCTTTATGTTT
>NW_018399954.1:1856-2500 GCF_002168275.2 Theobroma umbraticum | reverse complement strand
TTTTTTATATTTTTGATAAAAATAGATTATAATTGAATGTCTTTCTCTAGGCACTTAAAGAAAAAGCCATTCATTGACTGAAAAAGTCCATTTATAGTCACCTATGCTTTGGAAAGCCTTATTACTCGCTTTAACTAGTTTTACAATCTTGTAACTAATTTTAAGTTAAATGTTTTTACATTTTTAGTTGAAACAAATTATAATTGATTGTTTACCTCGAAAAATATGAAGAAAAAGTCATTCACTGATGAAAAAAGTCTATTTAGAGACACTCATTCCTTTAAAATCTTTATTACTCGCTTTAAAGAGTTTTGTAATCTTATAATTGATTTTAAGTTAAAGTTTTTTACATTTTTGGTTCAAACAGGCTATTATTGAATGTCTACTTTAGAATACGTGAAGAAAATAGCATTTATTGGAAAAAAAAGTCTTTTTATAGTCGCTCATTCCTTCAAAAGCTTTAGTACTCTCTTTAAATGATTTTATAATCTCATAATTGATTTTAAGTTGAATTTTTTTATATTTTTGGTTAAAACAGATTATAATTGAATGTCTATCTCTGGGAATGTAAAGAAAAAGTCATTCATTGACAAGAAAAGTTCATTTATAGTTATGTATTCCTTCAAAAGCCTTACTACTCACTT
>NW_018399954.1:1403-1701 GCF_002168275.2 Theobroma umbraticum | reverse complement strand
GTTTTATAATCTCATAATTCATTTTAGGTTGAATTTTTACAAATTTTTAGTTAAAACATATTATAATTGAATGTCTACTTTGTGAAATTTGATGAAAAAGCCATTCATTGAATAGAAAAGTTTCCTTATAGTCACTCAAGCCTTTGAAAACTTTATTACTCGCTTTAAATGGATTTACAATCCTGTAATTGATTTTCAGTTTAATTTTTTTACATTTTTTGTTAAAACAAATTAATATTAACTGTTTGCTTTGAAAAACATGATGAAAAAGCCATTCATTGACAAGAAAAGTCTATTT
>NW_018399954.1:1196-1303 GCF_002168275.2 Theobroma umbraticum | reverse complement strand
AGATTATAATTGAATGTCTATCTCTGGAAATGTAAAGAAAAAGTCATTCATTGACAAGAAAAGTTCATTTATAGTTACGTATTCCTTCAAAAGCCTTACTACTCACT
>NW_018399954.1:1078-1186 GCF_002168275.2 Theobroma umbraticum | reverse complement strand
TTACAATCTCGTAATTGATTTTAAGTTGAATTTATTTACATTCTTGGTTAAAACAAAATATAATTGATTGTTTACCTCGAGAAACGTAAAGAAAAAGGCATTCATTAG
>NW_018399954.1:508-747 GCF_002168275.2 Theobroma umbraticum | reverse complement strand
TTTGGTTAAAATAAATTAAAATTAACTGTTTACCTTGAAAAACATGAAGAAAAAGCCATTTATTGACAAGAAAAGTCTACTTATAACCATCCATTTTTTCAAAAGCCTTATTGCTCACTTTAAATAGTTTTGTAATTTCATAGTTGATTTTAAATTGAAGTTTTTTACATTTTTGGTTAAAACAGGATATAATTGAATGTCTGCCTCAGAATAGACGATAAAAATGGCTTTTATTAGTA
>NW_018399954.1:202-317 GCF_002168275.2 Theobroma umbraticum | reverse complement strand
AAAAGTCATTCATTGACTAGAAAAGTCCATTTATAGTCACCCATACTTTCGAAAACCTTGTTACTCACTTTAAATAGTTTTGTAATCTCGTGATTAATTTTAAGTTGAATTTTTT
>NW_018399954.1:0-140 GCF_002168275.2 Theobroma umbraticum | reverse complement strand
TCAATATTTTTACATTTTTGGTTAGAATAGCTTATAATTGAATGTCTGCCTCGATAAATATGAAGAAAAAGATATTTATTAGCAAGAAAAGTCTATTTATAATCACCTATTCCTTCACAAGCTTTGCTACTCACTTTAAA
>NW_018399953.1:902-1125 GCF_002168275.2 Theobroma umbraticum | reverse complement strand
TTAAGAAACATGAAGAAAAGAGCATTCATTGGTAAGAAAAGTTTATTTATAGTCACTCATTCTTTCAAAAGACTTATCGCTCGCTTTAACTGGTTTTCTAATCTCATAATTGATTTTAAGTTGAATTTTTTACATTTTCATTAAAACAGACTATAATTAAACATTTGTCCTGACAATCGTCAAGAAAAAAGCATTCATTGATAAGAAAAGTCCATTTATAGCC
>NW_018399953.1:754-892 GCF_002168275.2 Theobroma umbraticum | reverse complement strand
TTAATAGCCTTTTTACTCGTTCTAAATGATTTTATAATCTCATCATTAATTTTAATTTCAATTTTTTTAAATTTTTCACTAAATTAGACTATAATTGAATGTCTGCCTTGAGAAAAGTGAAGAAAAAAGCATTCATTG
>NW_018399953.1:0-127 GCF_002168275.2 Theobroma umbraticum | reverse complement strand
AATGTCATAATTGATTTTAAGTTGAGTTTTTTTACATTTTTCATTAAAACAGACAATAATTGAATGTTTATCACGAGAAACGTGAAGGAAAAAGTATTTATTATCAAGAAAAGTCCATTTATAGTCA
>NW_018399952.1:3110-3353 GCF_002168275.2 Theobroma umbraticum | reverse complement strand
ATACTTTTTCCTTCATGTTTCTCAAGGTAGACATTCAATTCTAGTCTGTTTAACAAAAAATGTAAAAAATATTCAACTTAAAATCAATTACAGCATTACAAAATTATTTAAAGTGAGTAATAATGCTTTTGAAGCTATGGGTGACTATAAATGGATTTTTCTTCCCAATAAATGTTTTTTTCTTCATGTTTCTCGTGGTAGACATTCAATTCTAGTCTGCTTTAACTAAAAATGTACAAAGAA
>NW_018399952.1:2926-3100 GCF_002168275.2 Theobroma umbraticum | reverse complement strand
AATCAATTTTTAGATTATAAAACCATTTAAACTGAGTAATAAGGCTCTTAAAGAAATGTGTGACTATAATTGGACTTTTCTTGCCAATGAATACTTTTTTCTTCATGTTTTTGAAGGTATACATTCAATCCTCATCTGTTTTAACCAAAAATGTACAAAGAATTCAAATTTAAA
>NW_018399952.1:2301-2534 GCF_002168275.2 Theobroma umbraticum | reverse complement strand
CGAGTAATAATGCTTTTGAAGGTATGGGTGACTATAAGTGGACTTTTCTTGCCACTGAATACTTTTTTCTTGATGTTTCTCAAGGTAGACATTTAATTATAGTCTGTTTTAACCAAAATGTATAAAGAACTTAAATTTAAATCAATTTTGAGATTATAAAAATATTTAAAGTGAGTATGAAGGCTTTTGAAGGAATGGGTGACTATAAATAAACTTTTCTTGCCAATGAATGC
>NW_018399952.1:1983-2154 GCF_002168275.2 Theobroma umbraticum | reverse complement strand
CAAAACCATTTAAAGTGAATAATACGACTTTTGAAGGCATGGGTGACCATAAATAGGCTTTTCTTGTCAATGAATGCATTTTTCTTCATGATTTTTAAGGTAGACATTCAATCCTCATCTGTTTTAACCAAAAATGTGCAAAGAATTCAAATTTAAATCAATTTTCAGATT
>NW_018399952.1:1811-1951 GCF_002168275.2 Theobroma umbraticum | reverse complement strand
GGTGACTATAAATGGACTTCTCTTGCTAATGAATGCTCTTTTCTTTATGTTTCTTGAGGGAGATGTTCAATTATAATATGTTTTAACTAGAAAACTCAAGAATTTGAACTTAATATCAATTTTGAGAATATAAAACCATT
>NW_018399952.1:1646-1801 GCF_002168275.2 Theobroma umbraticum | reverse complement strand
AATTAGGCTTTTAAAGTAATAGGTGACTAAAAATAGACTTTTCTTGCCAATGAATTACTTTTTCTTCCTGTTTCTTATTGTAGACATTCAATTCTAGTCTATTTAACCAAAAATATAAAACAAATTCAACTTAAAATCAATTACGACATTACAAA
>NW_018399952.1:1016-1216 GCF_002168275.2 Theobroma umbraticum | reverse complement strand
TGGGTGACTATAAATAGACTTTTCTTTCCAATGAATACTTTTTTCTTCATGTTTATCATGGTAGACATTCAATTCTAGTCTGTTTGACCAAAAATATAAAAACAATTCAATTTAAAATCAATTACGACATTACAAAATTATTTAAAGCGAGTAATAATGCTTTTAAAGGTATAGGTGACTATAAATAGACTTTTCTTGCC
>NW_018399952.1:833-1006 GCF_002168275.2 Theobroma umbraticum | reverse complement strand
TTTTTCTTCATATTTCTCATGGTAGACATTCAATTCGAGTCTGTTTTAACTAGAAATGTAGAAAAAATTCAAATTTAAATCAATTTTGAGATTATAAAATCATTTAAAGTGTGTAATAAGGCTTTTGAAGGAATAAGTGACTATAAATGGACTTCTCTTGCCAATGAATGCTC
>NW_018399952.1:721-823 GCF_002168275.2 Theobroma umbraticum | reverse complement strand
GTTTCTTGGGGTAGATATTCAATTATAATATGTTTTAACTAGAAAAGCAAAAAAATTTGAGCTTAAAATGAATTTTGAGATTATAAAACCATTTAAAGTGAT
>NW_018399952.1:599-711 GCF_002168275.2 Theobroma umbraticum | reverse complement strand
TCTGAAGCAATGGGTGACTATAAATAGACTTTTCTTGCTAATGAATACTTTTTTTTCATGTTTCTCTTTGTAGACATTCAATTTTGGTCTATTTTAACCAAAAATGTAAAAA
>NW_018399952.1:393-589 GCF_002168275.2 Theobroma umbraticum | reverse complement strand
TTAAATCAATTTTGAGAGTATAAAACCATTTAAACTGAGTAATAGGGCTCTTGAGGGAAAAGGTGACTATAAATGGATTTTTTTTGCCAATGAATGCCTTTTTATTTACGTTTATCGAGGTAGATATTCAATTATAGTCTGTTTTATCCAAAAGTGTAAAAAAATTCAACTTCAAATCAATCATGGCATTACAAAA
>NW_018399952.1:0-293 GCF_002168275.2 Theobroma umbraticum | reverse complement strand
TGAGTAATAAGGGTTTTGAAGGAATGGGTGACAATCAATGTACTTCTCTTCCCAATGAATGCCTTTTTCTTTATGTTTCTCATGGTAGACATTCAATTATTGCCTGTTTATCCAAAAATATAAAAAAAATTAACTTAAAATCAATTATGGCATTACAAAATCATTTAAAGCGAGTCATAAGGCTTTTGAGGGTATAGGTGACTATAAATGGACTTTTGTTGCCAATAAATATTTTTTCCTTCATGTTTCTAATGGTAGACATTCAATCCTAGTCTGTTTTAACCAAAAATGTA
>NW_018399951.1:9700-10635 GCF_002168275.2 Theobroma umbraticum | reverse complement strand
AGTAAAAATGTAAAAACAATTCGACTTAAAATCAATTATAAGATTATAAAACTATTTAAAGTGAGTAATAAGGCTACTGAAAGAATGAGTGGCTATAAATGGACTTTTTTACCCATGAATACCTTTTTCTTTACATTTCTCGATGTAGATATTCAATTATAGCCTGTTTTAAAGAAAATACAAAAAAAAATCAACTTAAAATCAATTATGAGATTATAAAACCATTTAAAGTAAGTAATAAGGCTTTTGAAGGGAAGGGTGACTATAAATGAACTTCTCTTGCAAATGAATGTCTTTTTCATCATGTTTCTCAAGGTAGACATTCAACTATAAGTTGTTTAAAAGAAAATGTAAAAAAAAATTAACTTAAAATCAATTTTGAGATTATATAACCATTTAAAGCGAATAATAAGGTTTTTGAAGGAATTGGTGACCATAAAAGGACTTTTCATGTCAATGAATGCCTTTTTCTTTACGTTTTCTAAGGTAGACATTCAAGTATAATCTGCTCACAACAAATATTTAAAAACTTTCGACTTAAAATCAATTATAAGATTATAAAACCATTTAAAACAAATAATAAGGCTTATTACGAAATAGGTGGCTCTAAATGGACTTTTCATGACAATGAATGCCTTTTTCATCATGTTTCTCGAGGTAGACATTCAAGTATAATCTATTTACACTAAAAATTTAAAATAATTCAACTTAAAATCAAGTTTGAGATTATAAAACCATTTAAAGAGAGTAATAAGGCTTTTAAAGGGATAGGTGACTATAAATGGACTTTTCTTAACAATGAATTTCATTTTCTTCATTGTTCTCGAGACAGACATTAAATTATAATCTATTTTGACCAAAAATGTAAAAACAATTCAACTTTAAAGCAATTTTGAGATTATAAAATCATTTAAAGAGAGTAATAAGGCTTTTGA
>NW_018399951.1:9132-9492 GCF_002168275.2 Theobroma umbraticum | reverse complement strand
ATGTTTTTTTCTTCACGTTTCTCAAGATAGACATTTAATTATAGTCTATTTTAAAAAGAATTAAAAAAATTTAACTTAAAATTAATTATGAAATCATAAGACCATTTAAAGCAATTAAGAAGGCTTTTAAAGGAATAAATGACTATAAATGGACTTTTCATACCAATGAATTTTTTTTTCATCACGTTTCTTGAGATACACATTCAAGTATAATCTGTTTACACCAAATTTTAAAATAATTCAACTGAAAATCAATTTTGAGATTATAAAACTATTTAAAGCGAGTAATAAGACTTTTAAAGCCATGGGTGACTATAAATAGACTTTTTTGAACAATGAATGCTTTTGTTTTCATGTTTC
>NW_018399951.1:8003-9032 GCF_002168275.2 Theobroma umbraticum | reverse complement strand
ATAGCAACCCATTCCTTCAAAAGCTTTATTACTCACTTTAAATGGTTTTATAATCTCATAATTGAATTTAAGTCAAATTTGTTTTTACATTTTTAGTTTAAACAGATTATAATTTAACGTCTACCTCTAGAAACATGAAAAAAATAAGCATTCATTGTTCAAAAAAGTCTATTTATAGTCACCGATGGCTTTAAAAATTTTGTTACTCGCTTTAAATAGTTTTATAATCTCAAAATTGATTTTAAGTTGAATTATTTTAAAATTTGGTGTAAACAAATTATACTTGAATGTCTATCACAAGAAAGGTGATGAAAAAGGAATTCATTGATATGAAAAGTCCATTTATAGTCACCTATTCGTTTAAAAGCCTTATTAATTGCTTTAAATGGTCTTATGATTTCATAATTAATTTTAGGTTGAATTTTTTTAATTTTTTTAAAAATAGACTATAATTAAATGTCTACTTTGAGAAACGTGAAGAAAAAGACATTCATTGGCTAAAAAAGTCCATTTATAGTCACCCATTCCTTCAAAAGCCTTATTACTCTCTTTAAATGATTTTATAATCTCAAAATTGCTTTAAGGTTGAATTTTTACATTTTTGATTAAAACAGATTATAATTTAATGTCTGTCTCAAGAACCATGAAGAAAATGAAATTCATTGTTAAGAAAAATCCATTTATAGTCAACTATCCCTTTAAAAGCCTTATTACTCTCTTTAAATAGTTTATAATCTCAAAATTAATTTTAAGTTGAATTATTTTAAATATTTAGTGTAAACAGATTATACTTGAATGTTTATCTCAAGAAAAATGATGAAAAATGCATTCATTGGCATGAAAGTTCATTTACAGTCACTCATTCCTTCAAAAGCCTTATTACTTACTTTAAATAGTTTTATAATCTCATAATTGATTTTGCGCAGAATTTTTTTATATTTTTTTTACAACAGGCTATAATTGAATGTCCACCTCGAGAAATGTGAAGAAAAAGGCATTCATTAGCAAGAAAAGTCTAATTATAGTCAC
>NW_018399951.1:7630-7903 GCF_002168275.2 Theobroma umbraticum | reverse complement strand
CTTCAAAAGCCTTACTACTCATTTTAAATGGTTTTATAATCTTATAATTGATTTGAAGGTGAATTTTTTCACATTTCTAGTTAAAATAGACTATAATTGAATGTTTACCTTGAGAAACAAGAAGAAAAAGGCATTCAATTGCAAGAAAAGTCCATTTATGGTCACCCATTATTTCCAAAGCCTTATTACTCGCATTAAATAGTTTTGTAATCCCATCAATAACTTTAACTTAAAGTTTTTTATATTTTTATTTAAAAAGGCTATAATTGAATG
>NW_018399951.1:7357-7597 GCF_002168275.2 Theobroma umbraticum | reverse complement strand
ATTGGCACGAAAAGTCCATTTATAGTCACTTAAGCCTTCGAAAGCCTTATTACTGGCTTTAAATAGTTTTATAAACTAATAAGTGATTTTAAGTTGAATTTTTTTACATTTTTTTAAACAGACTATAATTGAATGTCTAACGTGAGAAACGTGAAGAAAATGCCATTCATTCATCAGAAAAGTCCATTTCTAGCCACCTATTCCTTCAAAAGACTTATTACTCGCTTTAAATGGTATTAT
>NW_018399951.1:7113-7347 GCF_002168275.2 Theobroma umbraticum | reverse complement strand
TTGATTTTAAGTTGAATTTTTATACATTTTTGATTAAAAAAGGCTATAATTAAATGTCGGCATTGAGGAACATGAAGTAAAAGCCATCCATTGGCATGAAAAGTCCATTCATAGTCACTCAAACCTCTAGAAGCCTTATTATTTGCATTAAATAGTTTTGTAAACTAATAATAGATTTTTAGTTAAATTTTTTTATATTTTTGGTTAAAACATACTATAATTGAATGTCTACCT
>NW_018399951.1:6736-6891 GCF_002168275.2 Theobroma umbraticum | reverse complement strand
GTTGAATTTTTTTATATTTTTTATTAAAACAGATTATAATTGAATGTTTACTTTAAGAAACGTTAAAAAAAAGGTATTCATTGGCAACAAAAGTTTATTTGTAGTCACCCATTCCTTCGAAAGCCATATTACTCTCTTTAAATGATTTTATAATC
>NW_018399951.1:6390-6566 GCF_002168275.2 Theobroma umbraticum | reverse complement strand
TAAAAATGTAGAAAAAGCCATTCATTGGAAAGAAAAATCTATTTATAGTCTGTCATTCCTTCGAAAGCCTGATTACTCACTTTAAAAAGTTTTATAATCTCATGATTTATTTTAAGTTGAATTTGTTTACATTTTTATTTAAACAGATTATAATTGAGTGTTTACCTCGAGAAACA
>NW_018399951.1:5977-6377 GCF_002168275.2 Theobroma umbraticum | reverse complement strand
ATTCATTGGCAAGAAAAGTCCATTTAGAGTCACCCATTTCTTAAAAAGCCTTATCATTCGTTTTAAATGGTTTTATAATCTCATAATTGATTTTAAGTCAAATTTTTTTAAATTTTTGGTATAAATAGATTATAGTTGAATGTTTGCCTTAAGAAACAAGAAGAAAAAGACATTCATTGGCATAAAAGGTCCATTTATAGTCACCTATTTCTTCAAAACCTTTATTAGTCACTTTCAATGATTTTATAATCTCATAATTGATTTTAAATTGATTTTTTTTACATTTTCTTTAAAGCAGGCTATAATTGAATGTCTACCTCGAGAAACATGAAGAAAAAGACATTCATGGGAAAAAAAGTCTATTTATAGCCAACCATTCCTTCAAAAGCTTTATTACTCA
>NW_018399951.1:5776-5967 GCF_002168275.2 Theobroma umbraticum | reverse complement strand
TTTTATAATCTCATAATTGATTTTAAGTCAATTTTGTTTTTTACATTTTTAGTTAGAACAGATTATAATTTAATATTTTTCTCGAGAAACGTGAAAAAATACATTCATTATTAAGAAAAGTCTATTTATAGCCACCCATCCCTTTAAAAGTCTTATTACTCTCTTTAAATGGTTTTATAATCTCAAAATTG
>NW_018399951.1:5628-5766 GCF_002168275.2 Theobroma umbraticum | reverse complement strand
AAATTATTTTAAATTTTTGGTGTAAACAGATTATATTTGAATGTCTATCTCAAGAAATATGATGAAAAACGCATTCTTTGGCATGAAAAGTCCATTTATAGTCACCCATTTCTTCAAAAGCCTTATCACTTACTTTAA
>NW_018399951.1:5395-5518 GCF_002168275.2 Theobroma umbraticum | reverse complement strand
CAAAAGCCTTATTACTCACTTTAAATGGTTTTATAATCTCAAAATTGCTTTAAAGTTGATTTTTTTTGACATTTTTAGTTAAACTGATTATAATTTAATGTCTCCCTCAAGAAATTTGAAGAA
>NW_018399951.1:4765-5272 GCF_002168275.2 Theobroma umbraticum | reverse complement strand
CAAAATTGATTTTAAGTTGAATTATTTTCAATTTTGGTTGTAAACAGATTATACTTGAATGTCTATCTCGAGAAACATGATGAAAAAGGCATTCATTGGGATGAGAGTCCATTTAAAGTCACCCATTCCTTCAAAAGCCTTATTATTGGCTTTAAATGGTTTTATAATCTCATAATTAAATTTAAGTGAATTTTTTTTATATTTTTTTTAAAATAGGCTATAATTGAATGATCACCTCGAGAAACATGAAGAAAAAGAGATTCATTGATAGGAAAAATCCATTAGTAGTCACCAGTTGCTTCAAAAGCCTTATTACTCACTTTAAATATTTTTATAATCTCAAAATTGCTTTTAAGTTGAATTTTTTTTTTACATTTTTGATTAAAACAGATTATAATTGAATGTTTAATTCTAGAAATGTGAAGAAAAAGGCATTCATTGGCAATAAAAGTCCATTTATAGTCACCCATTCGCTCGAAAGTCTTATTACTCGCTTTAAATGGTTTT
>NW_018399951.1:4563-4755 GCF_002168275.2 Theobroma umbraticum | reverse complement strand
AATTGATTTTAAGTTAAATTGTTTATCATTTTTCAGTAAACCAGACTATAATGAAAGTCATCCTCGATAAACGTGTAGAAAAAGCTATTCATTAGGAAGAAGAGTCCATTTATAGTCCGTCATTCCTTCAAAAGCCTTATTACTTGCTTTAAAAAGTTTTATATTTTTATAATTGATTTTAAGTTGAATTTA
>NW_018399951.1:4432-4553 GCF_002168275.2 Theobroma umbraticum | reverse complement strand
TAGTTAAAATAGATTATAATTGAGTGTCTACTTTAAGAAACATGTAGAAAAAAGCATTAAATTGCAAGAAAAGTCCATTTAGAGTTACCTAGTCCTTAAAAAGCCTTATTACTCGTTTTAA
>NW_018399951.1:4266-4422 GCF_002168275.2 Theobroma umbraticum | reverse complement strand
ATTCTCATAATTGATTTTAAGTCAATTTTTTTAAAATTTTTGGTGTAAACAGATTATACTTGAATGTTTTCCTTAAGAAATGTGGATAAAAAGACATTCATTGCGTAAAAAGTTCATTTATAGTCATCCATTCTTTCAAAAGCCTTATTAGTCACT
>NW_018399951.1:4064-4256 GCF_002168275.2 Theobroma umbraticum | reverse complement strand
TTATAATCTCATAATTGATTTTAAGTTACTTTTTTTTTTACATTTTCTTTCAAACAGGCTATAATTGAATGTCTAACTCGAGAAACGTGAAGAAAAAGGCATTCATGGGTAAGAAAAGTCTGTTTATAGCAACCCATTCCTTCAAAAGCTTTGTTACTCACTTTAAATGGTTTTATAATCTCATAATTGATT
>NW_018399951.1:3416-3964 GCF_002168275.2 Theobroma umbraticum | reverse complement strand
AAATGGACTTTTCTTGCCCATGAATGCCTTTTTCTTCACGTTTCTCGAGTCAGATATTCAATTATAGCCTGTTTGAAACAAAATATAAAAAAAATCAACTTAAAATCAATTATAAGATTATAAAACTATTTAAAGTAACTAATAAGGCTTTTGAAGGAATGGGTGACTATAAATGGACTTTTTACGCAATTAATGTCTTTTTATCCTCATTTCTTAAGGCAAATATTCAAGTATAATCAGTTTACACCAAAATTTTAAAAAAATTGACTTAAAATCAATTATGAGAATATTAAACCATTTAAAACGAGTAATAAGGCTTTTTAAGGACTAGGTGACTCTAAATGAACTTTTTTTGCCAATGAATGTCGTTTTCTACACGTTTCTCAAGGTAGACACTCAATTATAATCTGTTTTAACAAAAAATATAAATAAATTCAACTTAAAATCAATTATGAAATTATAAAACGTTTTAAAGCTAGAAATAAGGATTTTTAAAGAATGACAAACTATAAATGGACTCTTCTTCTTAATGAATAGCTTTTTCTACA
>NW_018399951.1:2850-3212 GCF_002168275.2 Theobroma umbraticum | reverse complement strand
AATTCAACTTAAAAGCAATTTTGAGATTATAAAATCATTTAAAGTGAGTAATAAGTTTTTTCAAGCAATTGGTGACTATTAATGGACTTTTTCTACCAATGAATGTCTTTTTCTTCACATTTCTCGAGGTGAACATTCAATTATAGCCTGTTTTAAAAATCTATAAAAAAATTTCAATTAAAATCAATTATGAGATTATAAAACCATTTCAAGCAAGTAATAAGGCTTTTGAAGGAATGGGTGACTGTAAATAGACTTTCATGCCAATGAATGCCTTTTTCATCATGTTTCTCGAAATAGATATTCACGTATAATCTGTTTACAACCAAAATTGAAAATAATTCAACTTAAAATCAATTTTG
>NW_018399951.1:2514-2833 GCF_002168275.2 Theobroma umbraticum | reverse complement strand
AAAGCGAGTAATAAGACTTTTAAAGGGATGGGTGACTATAAATGGACTTTTCTTAATAATGAATTCCATTTTCTTCAAATTTCTTGAGGGAGACATTAAATTGTAATCTGTTTAACCAAAAATGTAAAAAAAAATTAACTTTAAAGCAATTTTGAGATTAGAAAACCATTTAAAGTGAGCAATAAGGCTTTTGAAGGAACGAGTGACTATAAATAGACTTTTCTAGTCAATGAATGTCTTTTTCTTCACGTTTCTCGAGGTAGACATTCAATTATAGCCTATTTTAAAAAAATATAAAAAAATTCAACTTAAAATCAAT
>NW_018399951.1:2331-2495 GCF_002168275.2 Theobroma umbraticum | reverse complement strand
TTAAAGCAAGTAATAAGGCTTTTGAAGGAATAGGTGACTATAAATGGACTTTTCATGCCAAAGAATGTATTTTTCATCACATTTCTCGAGATAGACATTTAAGTATAATCTGTTTACACCAAAAATTTAAAATAATTTGACTTAAAATCAATTTTGAGATTATA
>NW_018399951.1:2186-2321 GCF_002168275.2 Theobroma umbraticum | reverse complement strand
AAGCGAGTAATAAGACTTTTAAAGGGATGGGTGGCTATAAATGGACTTTTCTTAATAATGAATGTATTTTTTTCAGGTTTTTCGAGGTAGATATTAAATTATAATATGTTTTAACTAAAAATGTAAAAAAAAATT
>NW_018399951.1:0-2176 GCF_002168275.2 Theobroma umbraticum | reverse complement strand
CAATTATGAGATTATAAAACCATTTAAAGTGAGTGATAAAGCTTTTGAAGGAATGGTTGGCTATAAATAAACTTTTTTTCCCATGACTGTCTTTTTCTTAATGTTTCTCAAAGTAAACATTCAATTATAGCCTGCTTTAAAGAAAATGTAAAAAAAAATCAATTATGAGATTATAAAATCATTGAAAGCGACTAATAAGGGTTTTGAAAGATTAGGTGACTATAAATGGACCTTTTATGCCAATGAATGTCTTTTTATTCACGTCTCTTAAGGCAAACATTTAAGTACAATCTATTTACACTAAAAATTAAAAAAAATTTGACTTAAAATCAATGATGAGATTATAAAACCATTTAAACTGAGTAATAAGGCTTTTTAAGAAATGGGTGACTCTAAATGGACTTTTCTTGCCAGTGAATTTCTTTTTCTGCATGTTTCTTAGGATAAACACTCAATTATAATCTGTTTTAACTAAAAATGTAAACAAATTCAACTTAAAATCAATTATGAGATTATAAAACTTTTTAAAGTGAGTAATCAGGCTTTTGAAGGAATGACAGACTACAAATAGACTTTTTTTCTCAATGAATGGCTTTTTCTATAAGTTTATCGAGGTTGGCATTCAATTATAGTCTGTTTTACTGAAAAATGATAAACAATTTAACTTAAAATTAATTATGAGATTATAAAACCATTTAAAGAGAGTAATAAGGCTTTCGAAGGATTGGGCGACTATAAATAAACTTTTGTTGCCAATGAATACATTTTTTTTAATGTTTCTTAAAGTAAACATTCAATTATAATCTGTTTTAACCAAAAATGCAAAAAAATTCAACTTATAGTAATTTTGAGAATATAAAGCCATTTAACGTGAGTAATAAGGCTTTTGAAAGAATGGGTGACTATACATGGACTTTTCTCGCCAATGAAAATATTTTTCTTCATGATTGTTGAGGTAGACATTCAATTATAGTATGTTTTAACTAAAAATAAAAAAAAAATTTAACTAAAAATCTATTATTAGTTTACAAAACTGTTTAAAGCAAATAATAAGGCTTCTAGAGGCTTCAGTGACTATGAATGGACTTTTCGTGCCAATAGATGACTTTTACTTCATGTTCCTCAATGCCGACATTCAATTATAGCCTTTTTTAATAAAAAAATGTATAAAAATTCAACTTAAAATCAATTTTTAGATTATAATACCATTTAAAGCGAGTAATAAGTCTTTCGAATGAATGGGTGGCTAGAAATGGACTTTTCTTATATATGAATTAAATTTTCTTCACATTTCTTACGTTAGACATTCAATTATAGTCTATTTTAACAAAAAATGCAAAAAAATTCAACTTAAAATCACTTATTAGTTTATAAAACTATTTAAAGCAAGTAATAAGGCTTTCGAAAGCTTAAGTGACTATAAATGGACTTTTCGTGCCAATGGATGACTTTTGCTTTATGTTACCCAAGGTAGACATTCAATTATAGCTTTTTTTAAACAAAAAAGTAAAAACTTTAAGTTAAAGTTAATGATGGGATTATAAAACAATTTAATGCGAGTAATATGGCTTTTTAAGGAATGGGTGACCATAAATGGACTTTTCTTGCAATTGAATGTCTTTTTTTTTATGTTTCTCAAGGTAGACATTCAATTATAGTCTGTTTTAACTACAAATGTGTTCACCTTCAAATAAATTATAAGATTATAAAACAATTTAAAATGAGTAGTAAGGCTTTTGAAGGAATTGGTGACTCTAAATGAACTTTTTACTATTGAATGCCTTTTTCTTCATGTTTCCGAATGTAGACATTCAATTATAATCTGTTTTAACCAAAACTGTAAAAACATTCAACTTAAAATCAATTATGAGATTATAAAACCTTTTAATGCGAGTAATAAGGCTTTTGAAGGAATGAGAGACTATAAATGGACTTTTCTTCTTAATGAATGGCTTTTTCCACATGTTTACCAAGGTAAGCATTCAATTATAGTCTGTTTGAACAAAGAATGTAAAAACATTCAACTTAAAATCAAATATGAGATTATACAACCATTTAAAGCGAGTAATGAGGCTTTTGAAGGAATGGGTAATAAATAAACTTTTCTTACCAATGAATGCCTTTTTCTTCACATTTCATGAGGTAGAAATTCAATTATAATATATTTTTACTAAAA
>NW_018399950.1:1299-1442 GCF_002168275.2 Theobroma umbraticum | reverse complement strand
GGCATTAGAAAACCATTTAAAGCGAGTAACAAGGCTTTTGAAGGTATCGGTGACCATAAATGGACTATTCTTGCCAATGAATGCTTTTGTCTTCATGTTTTTCAAGGTAGACATTCAATTCTAGTCTGTTTTAACTAAAAATG
>NW_018399950.1:837-1089 GCF_002168275.2 Theobroma umbraticum | reverse complement strand
ATAAGGCTTTTGAAGGAATAGGTGACTATAAATGGACCTTTCTTGCCAATGAATGCAGTCTTCTTTAGGTTTCTCGGCGTAGACGTTCAATTATAATATGTTTTAACCAAAAAAGCAAAAAAAATTGAACTAAAAATCAATTTTAGGATTATAAAACTATTTAAAGTGATTAATAAGGCTTTTGAAGTAATTGGCGACTATAGATAGACTTTTTTTGCCAATGAATACTTTTTTTTTCATGTTTCTCATGGT
>NW_018399950.1:577-764 GCF_002168275.2 Theobroma umbraticum | reverse complement strand
GAGATTATAAAACCATTTAAACTGAGTAATAAGGCTCTTGAAGGAATAAGTGACAATAAATAGACTTTTCTTTCCAACAAATACTTTTTTCTTCATGTTTTTGGAGGTAGACATTCAATCCCAGTCTGTTTTAAACCAAAATGTACAAAGAATTCAAATTTAAATCAATTTTGAGATTATAAAACCA
>NW_018399950.1:0-209 GCF_002168275.2 Theobroma umbraticum | reverse complement strand
AAATCAATTTTGAGATTATAAAACTATTTAAAGTGATTAATAAGGATTTTGAAGCAATGGTTGACTATAAACAGACTTTTCTTGCCAATGAATATACTTTTCTTCATGTTTCTCATGGTAGACATTAAATTATAGTCTATTTTAACCAAAAATGGACAAAACATTCAAATTTAAATCAATTTTGAGATTATAAAAGCATTTAAACTGAG
>NW_018399949.1:1661-1753 GCF_002168275.2 Theobroma umbraticum | reverse complement strand
AACATTGCTTTATGTTAGCTCATTTGCTATACCAACTTTGCAATCCTTCATTCATAATTTTGTCATTTGATATTGGCATTACTTTATCAATG
>NW_018399949.1:1044-1651 GCF_002168275.2 Theobroma umbraticum | reverse complement strand
TCTTTTAACTTTTCAATCACTCCTTTCTCAGCCTCTTAACAAGGCTTAATCTCTTATCTCCTTTGTTTCCTTAGGATTTGACTTTGTTTGACATGATGTTTATCTTAACATTTCCATTATAGTTTATCTCATTGTAGTCATCTCAAAAACTTTCAATTTTCTCTTTTGCTTACATGTCAATATATGGCAACAAAGAAATTTTCCATTCATTCACCTAAAAATTCTTCAAATGTTTAAAACTCTAATTAAGAAATCCCAACATCAAAGTCAATAGCCATAGTTTGGCTTGCAAATTCATCATAATCCCACATTATTAAGCCAATCACTCTTTATTCTTAGTCATAAATCTCTTAAAAACAAAACATCCTCAGTGCTGCGTCGCTGCACTTACTGGTTTTAGTGCTGCAGCGCTGGGGACCCAGTGCTGTGACACTGCAGTTGCTGGATGTGAGGCAGCTTCAGCGCTACAGCACTGAAAAATCAATGCTGCGGCGCTGTGGTTGCTGGAAATCCCTTTTCCAAGGAGTCCCTCCACCTTGCTCATCATGTACACTAGGCCAAAGTCAATATTTTCAACTCATATTATCCTTTAATAATTCCCACCTTA
>NW_018399949.1:954-1034 GCF_002168275.2 Theobroma umbraticum | reverse complement strand
TCCATATTTTGTAATAGATTCAATAAGTATATATAACTCCACACAACTAATGATTCACCATTTATAACATTCCACAATTC
>NW_018399949.1:686-935 GCF_002168275.2 Theobroma umbraticum | reverse complement strand
ACCTTTCTTGCATTACAACCCACAAATTTACAAACTTTCAACTTAAAATTTGCCGTGAAAGTAGTCCATCTTGGTCAACACCTTGTGCTCACATTACAATTAATTCGAGAATTGATCTTTCTTTATTTCCATAATTACTTATGTTAATATATGTTAGGGCATTCTAAATCTCATGCCATGCGTAAGCCATGTAATTCCCAATTAGACTAAATCCTTTTATGGAACATCTCCTTCCATATGATGCATGTA
>NW_018399949.1:152-289 GCF_002168275.2 Theobroma umbraticum | reverse complement strand
AAAATCAACATTCTTCTAAGTCCTTTACCTTTGGAGAAATCATATTTAAGACCACTCATTATATCATAGGTTGCACACTGATCCAAATAGATTTCGAAATTGATCTTTAAAGCAATTTGTATATCAGATTCAATATA
>NW_018399949.1:0-142 GCF_002168275.2 Theobroma umbraticum | reverse complement strand
TGGCATTTGAACTAGAATCAACATTTCTAAGTCATTTGACTTTAAGCTACCAAATCCTCATCTAGTCCTTTAATCTTCTAGCTTCACCCTAGCATAGCAAAATTCAAGCTCATCCTTAGAGCAAATTTGTTTACTAGCTTTT
>NW_018399948.1:1867-1995 GCF_002168275.2 Theobroma umbraticum | reverse complement strand
ATAATTAGACACCAATGAATGAAAATATTTTGCTATCATCAAAAACATATAGAGGCAACATTCTCTATCTTTTTTTTTTGATGATGACAAAACACTCATAGATTAATAGTGCAATGTCTATGTTCAAT
>NW_018399948.1:1458-1544 GCF_002168275.2 Theobroma umbraticum | reverse complement strand
GCTTATAACTATGTAAGAACAAATGTATGGGAGTTAAATCATTTCAAGCATTTTGCAAGGATTACTCAAATAATGTTCAATAATAT
>NW_018399948.1:1311-1448 GCF_002168275.2 Theobroma umbraticum | reverse complement strand
AATTCATAAAGAGAATCATCAATGCGAAAGGCACATGTATTTATATCTATAAGAAAAACATGGACATAACAATTATGAAGTTAAAGAAAGATAATCATAAAGATGTTCAATAAGCACATGAGCCATATTTCAACTCC
>NW_018399948.1:1078-1199 GCF_002168275.2 Theobroma umbraticum | reverse complement strand
TCCTTTTTGTAAAAGAACAATATCAATTATGAGAGATGGAATTATTTTAAAGCTTATTATATCAAAAGGTAAAGCACTAGTAAAGACTTCCTTTATCGTTAAGCATTCCATGCATATCAAC
>NW_018399948.1:480-602 GCF_002168275.2 Theobroma umbraticum | reverse complement strand
AATATTCAATTTATTTTCGTAATACTCAAGTATTCATGGAACCAAAAAAAAGTACGAGCATTTGAATGGATGTTCAACATATGCATCAAATACTCACATTTCAAGAAATATTTGCAAAGTAG
>NW_018399948.1:0-112 GCF_002168275.2 Theobroma umbraticum | reverse complement strand
GAAATAAAATAGCTATCTTCCTTAATCATGATTCCAATTTTGGTCATCAAAATGAAAACATGAGTTCAATGTAGACATATACCCATTCAAAAAATATGCAACCATTGAAGTT
>NW_018399947.1:2763-2874 GCF_002168275.2 Theobroma umbraticum | reverse complement strand
AAATGGACTTTTCTTGCCAATGAATGCTTGTTTCTTAATGTTTCTTGAGGTAAACAATCAATTATAGTCTGTTTTAATCAAAAATGTAAAAAAATTAAACTTAAAATCAAT
>NW_018399947.1:2605-2742 GCF_002168275.2 Theobroma umbraticum | reverse complement strand
AAAGCAAGTAATAAGGCTTTTGAAGGGATGGGTGACTACAAATGGACTTTTTTTGTCAGTGAATACCTTGTTCTTCATGTTTCTCGAGGTAGACATTCAATTATGGTCTGTTTTAACCAAAAATGTAAAAAAATTCA
>NW_018399947.1:2228-2376 GCF_002168275.2 Theobroma umbraticum | reverse complement strand
GAGAATGGGTGACTATAAATAGAGTTTTCCTACTAATGAAAGTCTTTTTCTTCATGTTTCTAGAGCTAGACATTGAATTATAATTTGTTTTAATGAATAATGTAAAAATAATTAAATGTAAAATCAATTTTGAGATTATAAAACCATT
>NW_018399947.1:2035-2218 GCF_002168275.2 Theobroma umbraticum | reverse complement strand
AATAAGGCTTTCGAAGGAATAGGAGACTACAAATGGAATTTTCTTACCAATATATGCTTTTTACTTTACGTTTCTCGAGGTAAGCATTCAATTATTGTCTATTTTAATGAAAATCCAAAAAATTCAACTTAAAATCAAATATGACATTATAAAACAATTTGAAGCGAGTAATAAGGCTTTTGA
>NW_018399947.1:1814-2025 GCF_002168275.2 Theobroma umbraticum | reverse complement strand
GACTATAAATGGACTTTTCTTATCAATAAGTGCTTTTTCTTCAAGTTTCTTGAGGTAAATATTCATTTAAAGTTTGCTTTAACTAAAAATCTAAAAAAATTAAACTTAAAATCCATTATGAGATTATAAAACCTTTTAAAGCGAGTAATAAGCATTTTAAAGGAATGGGTGACTATAAACGGACTTTTCTTATTAATGAATGCTTGTTTCT
>NW_018399947.1:1332-1487 GCF_002168275.2 Theobroma umbraticum | reverse complement strand
GGGTGACTATAAATAGACTTTTCTTGCCAATGAATGCTTGTTTCTTCACGTTTCATAAGGTAGACATTCAATTATAGTTTGTTTTAATCAAAAATATAAAAAAATTAAACTTCAAATCAGTTATGAGATTACAAAACCATTTAAAGCGAGTAATA
>NW_018399947.1:990-1322 GCF_002168275.2 Theobroma umbraticum | reverse complement strand
AGGAATGGGTGACTATAAATGAACTTTTTTTGCCAGTGAATGATTGTTTCTTAATGTTTCTTGAGGTAGACATTCAATTATAGTCTGTTATAACCAAAAATATAAAAAAATTAAACTTAAAATCAATTATGAGATTATAAAACCATTTAAAGCGTGTAATAAGGCTTTCGAAGGAATAGGAGACTATAAATGGAATTTTCTTACTAATGAATATTTTTTACTTTACGTTTCTCAAGGTAAACATTTAATTATTGTCTATTTTAATGAAAATCTAAAAAATTCAACTTAAAATCAAATATGACATTATAAAATAATTTGAAGCGAGTAATAAG
>NW_018399947.1:874-980 GCF_002168275.2 Theobroma umbraticum | reverse complement strand
GAATAAGAGACTATAAATGGACTTTTCTTACCAATAAGTGCTTTTTCTTCAAGTTTCTTGAGGTAAATATTCATTTAAAGTCTGCTTTAACTAAAAATCTAAAAAA
>NW_018399947.1:256-380 GCF_002168275.2 Theobroma umbraticum | reverse complement strand
TTCTTCATGTTTCATGAGGTAGACATTCAATTATAGTTTGTTTTAACCAAAAATATAAAAAAATTAAACTTCGAATCAATTATGAGATTATAAAACCATTTAAAGCGAGTAATAAGGCTTTTGA
>NW_018399947.1:0-116 GCF_002168275.2 Theobroma umbraticum | reverse complement strand
CATTTAAAGGAATGAGTGACTATAAATGGACTTTTTTTGCCAATGAATGCTTGTTTCTTAGCGTTTCTTGAGGTAGACATTCAATTATAGTCTGTTTTAACTAAAAATATAAAAAA
>NW_018399946.1:8932-10646 GCF_002168275.2 Theobroma umbraticum | reverse complement strand
TGAACTTGAACACTCAAAAACTAATTATGAAATTTTGAGATTGGAATTGGAAAACAGGATTGAAGCATTGCAAAAAGCCATTGATGAAAATATTGCTCTTAAGAATACAAGAAATGAAACACCATGAAAAAACACATATTTCAAGAAAAGCCCTACTAATGTTTCTCCTAGGTGTTATATTTGTGCTAAACTTGGTCACCTATCCTATAATTGTTATAGAAATAGAAGCATGCAGAAAACAAAAAGGATTTGCGTTCCAAAAGGATCTTATGTAGCAGCTAACCTTCAAGGACCCATCAATGTATGGGTACCAGTTAAGAAAAACTGAAAATCTGTCTTGCAGGTTGAGCCCAATAGAAAAGACACATGCTCAAGAGCTCAACTGAAGGAGAAGCAACCATGGTACATGGACAGTGGCTGCTCAAGACACATAACTGGAAATGAAATGCTATTTGATCAGCTAGACAAGAAAAAGGGAGGCACATTATCATTTGGAAATGACTCAAAAGGTAGAATTCATGGTATAGGAACTATTGGTAAGAATTCTCAAGCTGAAATTAGCCATGTATTACTTGTTAAAGGCTTAAAGCACAATTTATTAAGTATCAGTCAACTATGTGATAAAGGGTTTAAAGTATGTTTCAATTCATATAAATATGAAGTGATAGATATTAGTAGTAATAGAGTTTCATTCATATGAAAAAGAATTAAAAATATATATGTTATATTTTTAGAAGATCTTGAGGTTAATTGTGAAACATGTCTTATGGCAAATGATGAAAATGATAGTTGGCTATGGCATAGAAGACTTGGACATGTGAGCATGCATACTATCTCAAAATTTATAAGAATAAATCTGGTTATAGGACTACCTGAACTTAGCTATGAAAATGATCAGATTTATGATGCATGTCAACTAGGTAAACAAGTCCGAACATTTTTCAAAACCAAAAAGATTATTTCAACTTCTAGACCTCTTGAGTTGCTGCATATCAATTTCTTTGATCCAATAATTACAACTAGCCTAGGAGGCAAATCATATGGCTTTGTGATAGTTAATGACTACTCTAGGTACACTTGGGTTTACTTCCTTGCTCATAAAAATGATGCACTGCTTGCATTTGTGAATCATTGTAAGAAAGTTCAAAATGAAAAAGGACTTGTCGTTGTTAGTATTAGGAGTGATCATGGAGGAGAATTTGAATGAAATGATTTTGAAAACTTTTGCAAAGAAAAGGGGATAGATCACAACTTTTTTGAACCTAGAACACCCCAACAAAATGAAGTTGTAGAAAGGAAAAACAGAACTTTAAAAGAAATGGCTAGAACCATGCTTTGTTAAATCAATCTACCCAAATACTTTTGGGCAGAAGCTGTTAATACAACAACATATATTCTTAATAGAGTATTAATAAGGGCCATCATATCAAAAACACCATATGAATTGTATAAAAGTAGAAAACCAAATATTTGTCACTTTAGGAGTTTTGGCTGCAAATGTTTTGTACTAAATAATGGAAAACATTCTCGAGGAAAATTTGATGCTAAGAGTGATGAAGAAATCTTTCTAGGATATGCATTAAACTCAAAAGCCTATAGAGTTTTTCACAAAAGCACTCTAACTATTGAAGAATCTATTCAATAAGTTTTTTATGAATCTATGTCAGTTAAAATTCTACTACACAAGTATACGTATCGAATAGACAGTATATTA
>NW_018399946.1:7799-8832 GCF_002168275.2 Theobroma umbraticum | reverse complement strand
AAAAAACTAATAGTCAGAGTTTTGTGATCTTGATTCTCCCTCCAGTTCTCTTATTTGCTTGCTTAATTCTCTTATTTGCTTGCTTTGTTCTTGGCTTCCAATCTCCAGAATAGTTGCTTGCTGCCTCCTCTTCAAAATCTCTGAAAATGGTCTCTTAAATAGGCTCCAAATAACTTAATTTTCAAAATCCTGTCGACGACTTTTATATTTGGAAAGTCACTCAGCGCTGCGGCGTTACTTCTTCAGAGCTGCAGCGCTGAGCTCTCTGGAAATTTTGTATGTCTACCTTTCATCAACGCTGCAGCCTTGTTCTCCCAACGATGCAGTAGTCTATCTACTTCAAATGTGAGTTTCACCCTGACATGTTCTGAAATGGGCAAAGTAGTAAAAATAAAAGTTTTCTCCTGCCTCTTAGCTTTCCAATGGGTCAAGAATCACATCAATTGGACTTCTAGATTGAAAGATATGCTCCAAATACCGCATCATATTCAGTCCTTGCGTACTGCTGAAGTACTCAGATTTTGACAAATATTTTGACCATGATCCAATCAGAACTGGGTGAATTGATAAATAAACATTGTATCCCTTTTTCTTAGAATTCTAGTAGTCCAAGAATCACCTCATTTGGAGTTGTTAAGAGAGAGATATGGTCAAAATACTGAAACATATACGAAGGAAGTCATCACCATACTTGCACTGATTTTCATCAAATGAGCCTTTTTCATCAATTTCCTACAAAAGCCATAAGAGAAATTAGCAATAACTACTCTTAAAGTAGTTTCAAACAAAACAACATAAAATTTAACTAAAATAACTTAAATTAGTCACTTAATAAGTAATCAAACTTAAACTAGAAAAACACCTAAAACGCTAAAATCCGAACCTAAAATCTCAAATATCTAACTACTTAAGCCCCCAAAATGTGTCAAAATAACTCTATATAATAGAGTTATCAATCTAATGGCTTGCAAAAGGAAGTTCTTGCTGATGAAATTGATGCAGAGGACTTAGAAAGACAAATGGAAGAAATGAG
>NW_018399946.1:7341-7513 GCF_002168275.2 Theobroma umbraticum | reverse complement strand
TGAAAGATCATCCACAAGAACAGATTTTAGGTGATCTTTCACAAGGTGTCAAAACCAAACGAGGAATAAGAGAGACGTGTGAATTCTCTGCTTTTATCTCTCAATTCGAGCCTAAGAGCTTTGAAGAGGCAAAAAAAGAAGAAGGCTAGATATTGGCTATGCAAGAAGAGCT
>NW_018399946.1:7214-7331 GCF_002168275.2 Theobroma umbraticum | reverse complement strand
AAAAGAAACCAAGTGTGGACACTAGTTTCTAGACCAATAAATTGCCCAATTGTTGACACAAAATGGGTGTTTAGAAACAAGGTAGATGAGTAAGGTAATGTCATTAGAAACAAAGCA
>NW_018399946.1:6591-6760 GCF_002168275.2 Theobroma umbraticum | reverse complement strand
AGCATTGATACAACATTGTTTATTAAGAAATGCTTGAATGATTTAATTATAGTTTAAATTTATGTGGATGATATTATATATGGTGCTACTAATGAGGATTTGTGGAAGAACTTTACTGAAGAAATGCAAGGTGAATTTGAGATGAGCATGATGGGTGAACTGAAATTCT
>NW_018399946.1:6408-6564 GCF_002168275.2 Theobroma umbraticum | reverse complement strand
AAAAGGGCATCTTCATTAGTCAAGAAAGATACATTCAAGACATACTAAAGAAATGTGATATGTTGAAGTTGAAATCAATCAGCACACCAATGAGCCCCTCCACCAAACTTGATGCAGATGAGAAAGGAAAAAGTGTTGATCAAAAACTTTATATAG
>NW_018399946.1:6061-6221 GCF_002168275.2 Theobroma umbraticum | reverse complement strand
GCAGTAAAAAGAATCTTCAGGTACCTCTTAGACACACAAAGTTTAGGATTATGGCATCCTAGAGGAATATCCTTCACTCTTATTGGGTATTCAAATGCAGATTTTACTGGAAGTAGAATAGATAGAAAAAGCACTAATGGCACATGTCAATTTTTAGGAG
>NW_018399946.1:5685-5835 GCF_002168275.2 Theobroma umbraticum | reverse complement strand
ACAAGTGCAATTAATATCTCAAAAAATCCAGTTCAGCACTCAAGAACTAAGCATGTTGAAATTAGACACCATTTTGTTAGAGACCATGTACTTAAGGGAGATATTAAGATTGAATTTGTCAACACCTTGCATCAATTAGCTGATATATTT
>NW_018399946.1:2702-5585 GCF_002168275.2 Theobroma umbraticum | reverse complement strand
TTTTTAATATTTTTGATTCAAACAGATTATATTTGAATGTTTACCTTGGGAAACATGAGGAAACAATAATTCACTGGCAAGAAAAGTCTATTTATAGTCACCCATTCCTTCGAAAGTCTTGTTGCTTATTTTAAATGGTTTCATAATCTCATAATTGATTTTAAGTTATATTTTTTTTATATTTTTGGTTAAAACAGTTAATATTGAATGTCTACTTTGGAAAATGTGAAGACAAAACCATTTATTGGTAAGAAAAGTCTATTTATAGTCGCTCATTCTTTCAAAAGCTTTATTACTCGTTTTAAATAGTTTTATAATCTCATAATTGATTTTAAGTCAACTTTTTTTTATATTTTTGGTTGAAGCATATTATATTTGAATGTCTACCTTAAGAAACACGAAGAAAAAACAATTCACTAGCAAGAAAAGTCTATTTATAGTCACCCATTCCTTCGAAGGCCTTATTGCTTGCTTTAAATGGTTTTATAATCTCATAATAGATGTTAAATTGAATTTTTTTAAATTTTTTATTAAATTTACTATAATTGAATGTCTGTGTAGGGAAATGTGAAGCAAAAGCTATCCATTGCCAAGTAAAGCCCATTTATAGTCACTCAAGCCTTCGAAAGCCTTATTACTCGCCTTAAATGGTTTTATAATTTCATAATTGATTTTAAGTTGAATTTTATCACATTTTTGGTTAAAACAGAAAATAATTGAATGCCTACCTCGAGAAACATGAACAAAAAGGTATTCATTGGCAAGAAAAGTCCATTTATAGTCATCCATGATTTCGAAAGCCTTATTACTCACTCTAAATAGTTTTATAATCTCATAATTAATTTTGAGTTAAATTTTTTTGTATTTTTAATTAAAATATATTATAATTGAATTTCTACTTCAGGAAACGTAAAGCAAAAGCCATCCATTGGCAAGAAAAGTTTATTTATAGTCATTCAAGCCTTCGAAAGCCTTATTATTCACTTTAAATGGTTTTATAACGTCTTTGTTTATTTTAAATTGAATTTTTTTATATTTTAGTTCAAACAGATTATATTGAATGTCTAACTTGGGAAAGGTGAAGATAGAATCATTTATTGATAAGAAAAGCCCATTTATGGTCACTCATTCCTTGGAAAGCCTTATTACTCGTTCTAAATAGTTTCATAATCTCATAATTGATTTTAAGTTGAATTTTTTTATACTTTTAGTTCAAACAGATTATATTTGAATGTTTACCATAAGAAACGTGAAGAACAAACAATTCACTTGTAAGTAAAGTCTATTTATAGTCACTCATGCCTTCAAAAGCCTTATTACTCGCTTTAAATGGTTTTATAATGTCATAATTGATTTTAAGTAGATTTTTTTTGTGTTTGCCATTAAAATATACTGTAATTGAATGTGTCCCTAGGGAAACGTGAAGCAAAAGCCATCCATTACCATAAAAAGTTCATTTATAGTCACTCAAGCTTTTGAAAGCCTTATTACTCGCTTTAAATGGTTTTATAATGACATAATTGATTTTAAGTTGACTTTTTTTGCGTTTTTCATTAAAATATACTGTAATTGAATGTTTACTTTAGGAAATGTGAAGCAAAGGCTATCCATTGCTAAGAAAAGTCCACTTATAGTCACTCAAGCCGTCGAAAGGCTTATTACTCGCCCTAAATAGTTTTCTAATCTCATAATTAATTTTAAGTTAAATTTTGTCATATTTTTGGTTGAAACAGAAAATAATTGAATGCCTACCTCGAGAAACGTGAAAAAAAAGGCATTCATTGACAATAAAACACAATTTATAGTCACCCATGTGTTCGAAAGCCTTATTACTAACTTTAAATGGTTTTATAATTTTTTAATTGATTTTGAGTTGAATTGTTTTACATTTTTCATTAAAATATATTATAATTGAATGTCTACTTCAGGAAACATGAAACAAAAGCCATCCATTGGTAAGAAAAGTTTGTTTATAGTAACTCAAGCCTTCGAAAGCCTTATTACTCACTTTAAATGGTTTTATAATTTCATTTTTGATTTTAAGTTGAATTTTTTATATTTTTAGTTCAAACAAATTATATTAAATGTCTACCTTGGGAAACGTCAAGACAAAACCATTTATTGATAAAAAGTCTATTTATAGTCACTCATTTCTTTGAAAGCCTTATTACTTGTTTTAAATAGTTTTATAGTCTCATAATTCATTTTAAGTTGAATTTTTTTATATTTTTAGTTAAAATATATTATATTTGAATGTTTACCTTAGAGAATGTGAAGAAAAAATAATTCACTAGCAAGTAAAGTCCATTTATAGTCACCTACGTCTTCAAAAGCCTTATTACTCGCTTTTAATGGTTTTTGTCAGTTTAAATTCTACTACGCAAGTATACGTATCGAATAGTCAATATATTAGCAAGTGGAGTATCGATCCCATAGGGAATTGATCTAAAAGTTTACTAAGTACTAAAATTATAGCAAATTAATTTTATCCAAACAATATCAACATAATATCAAATAAAATTAAGTTAGCAAATTTAAACTAAGAAAAATCAAAATAATAAATACTCAAATAAATATCAAATCAAATAAGCCTAGGATTACAATATCCCTCACACTTCATCTAAATCTTACCTTCCTTCCTTAACTTATTTCAATGTGTTGAATTGCTAACCTAGAGTCCTAAATTATTTATAAGGGTCTCTCGACTCATCTTATAAAAATATCTATTTTAACCAAAACACTATATCCCTATGTGAATTAAAATTAAAATAGATTCATTAAGTTCAGGCCTATAGGTATATTCCTATCCTATACACAAATCAATTAATATGATCATATGCTATCCCAATTTTAGTGTACACTAAACTCTCTTTCCCAAGTTTG
>NW_018399946.1:531-2602 GCF_002168275.2 Theobroma umbraticum | reverse complement strand
CTACTGCTAAGGATCCTCTCACAATCTCAAACACATCTTCTTCTGACTCTTCATCCTAAGAATCCTCTCCTTTAACATCCCCTTAACCTTTCAACATCTTCTATGGAACTAGTGAATCAACCCCCTCCAACTCCTCTTTGGCTTGTTTCTATTTTGCTGATGACAAAAAAGGGTAGAAATTTAGGTCAGGGTAGTTATTAGAAGAAAATGTAGGTCAGGGCAGAAGTTATTAGAAATTGAGGGACATTTTAGGAAAGCAGATTTTGATGATGCTAGAATATGTATGACAACATTTTATTACTAATAGATATTTTGTTGCTGATATATGAATGCTGAAATTATTTTCTATGCTTTTGTGTTTAATGCAAATGTCAATGATTATTGATGTTGGTATGAATATGGATTGTTAACAATATGCTGGTGACAGATTATTACAATGTGAATGGTATTTTGTCACCTATCATCAATGATCTGAAGCTTGAATAAAGTTACTCTGTTAAAATGTATGAATTTGAACTTGTTACTCCTTCTAAGATATAGATAAAAATATGCTAACTTGTTGAGTTGGATAGTAAAATAACTTGAAAAGACCATGCATATACTAAGGGGGAGCACATGTCAGGGGGAGAAATCCCAATCTGGTACAAAACAAAAATAACAAATAGACATTGTGTATTTAATTAAGGAATATTTTGTCATCATCAAAAGAGGGAGATTATTGGTAAGAAAAGTCCATTTATTGTCACCCATTGCTTTGAAAGCCTTATTACTTACTTTAAATAGTTTTATAATCTCATAATTAATTTTAAGTTAAATTTTTTAATATTTTTGGTTAAAACAGATTACATTTGAATGCTTACCTTAGGAAACATGAGGAAAAAATAATTCACTAGCAAGAAAAGTCCATTTATAGTCACCCATTCCTTCAAAAGCCTTATTGCTTGCTTTAAATGGTTTTATAATCTCATAATTCATTTGAAGTTGAATTTTTTACATTTTTCATTAAAATATACTATAATTGAATGTCTGCTTAGAGAAATGTGAAGCAAAAACCATCCATTGGCACAAAAAGTCCATTTATACTCACTGAAGCCTTCGAAAGCCTTATTACTCACTTTAAATGGTTTTATAATCTCATAGTTAATTTGAAGTTGAATTTTTTTGCATTTTCAGTTCAAATAGATTATAATTGAATGTGTACCTCAGGAAATATGATGAAAAATCCATTCATTGGCAAGTTGAATAATTAGTTAATCATTCAAAAGACAATATCAAAGCTTGGTGAAAGCTTGGAAATTTCACCGTTTATAGTGATTTGGTTTGGAAAATCCTTGGTTGAACAATCAAGGTAGAGGATGTAGGTCTTTGACCGAACCACTATAAATCTTTGTGTATTGTATTCCATGTTTTATTTTTCATTTCATTCCTTGTTAGATTATTCTTTATCTTGCATTTAACTTCCCATCATTGAACTTAAACATGCCCCTAAATAGAGGTCAAATTAGTAAGAGCCAAAAGGTGCTATTCACCCCCCTCTAGCACATTTATTTGGGACCAACATAGTCACTCATGCCTTCGAAAGCCTTATTACTCGCTTTAAATAATTTTATAATCTCATAATTGATTTTGAGTTGAAGTTTTCTGCATTTTTCATTAAAATATATTATAATTGAATGTCTACCTATGGAAACATAAAGCAAATGCCATCCATTGGCATGAAAAGTCTATCTATAGCCACTCCATCCATTGATTTTAAGTAAAATTTTTTTATATTTTTTGTTAAAATAGATTATATTCAATGTATACCTTAGGAAACATGAAGAGAAAACCATTCATTGATAAGAAAAGTGCATTTATAGTCACCCATTCCTTCGAAAGCCTTATTACTCATTTTAAATGGTTTTATAATCCCATAATTAATTTTAAGTTGAATTTTTTTATATGTTTCGTTAAAAGAGATTATAGTTAAATGTTTATCTTGGGAAACATGAAGAAAAACCATTCACTAGTAAGAAAAGTCCATTTATAGTCATCCATTCCTTCGAAAGCCTTACTACTTGCTTTAAATGGT
>NW_018399946.1:200-521 GCF_002168275.2 Theobroma umbraticum | reverse complement strand
CATAATTGATTTTAAGTTGAATTTTTTTGTATTTTTCTTGAAATATATTGTGATTAAATATTTACCTAGGAAAATATGAAATAAAAGCCATCCATTGGCACAAAAAGTCTTTTTATAGTTACTAAAGCCTTTGTAAGTTGTATTACTCGCTTTAGATAGTTTTATAACCTCATGATTGATTTTAAATTGAATTTTTTTTCATCTCTCATTGAAATATACTATAATTGAATATCTGCCTAAGGAAACATGAAGCAAAAGTCATTCATTGGCACAAAAAGTCCATTTATAGTTACTCAAGCCTTGGAAAGCCTTATTACTCGC
>NW_018399946.1:121-190 GCF_002168275.2 Theobroma umbraticum | reverse complement strand
TTTATAATCTCATAATTAATTTTGAGTTGAATGTTTTAGTATTTTTGTTAAAATATATTATAATTGAAT
>NW_018399946.1:0-111 GCF_002168275.2 Theobroma umbraticum | reverse complement strand
AAAAATTTGAAACAAAAGTTATCAATTGGTAAGAAAGGTCTGTTTATAGTCACTCAAGCCTTCGAAAGCCTTATTACTCACTTTAAATGGTTTGATAATCTCATAATTGAT
>NW_018399945.1:1209-1361 GCF_002168275.2 Theobroma umbraticum | reverse complement strand
ATAAGGCTTTTGAAGGAATGAGAGGCTATAAATAGACTTTTCTTGCCCATGAATACTTTTTTCTTCACATTTCTCGAGGTAAACATTTAATTATAGCTTGTTTTAATGAAAAATGTAAAAACATTCAACTTAAAATCAATTATGAAATTATA
>NW_018399945.1:663-777 GCF_002168275.2 Theobroma umbraticum | reverse complement strand
TTATGAGCTTATAAAACTATTTAGAATGAGTAAAAAGGCTGTTGAAGGACTGGGAGACTATAAATTGACTTTTGTTATCAATGAATGCTTTTTTCTTCATGATTGTAAAGGCAA
>NW_018399945.1:0-185 GCF_002168275.2 Theobroma umbraticum | reverse complement strand
TATTAGATTATAAAACCATTTGAAGTGAGTAATATGACTTTTGAAGGAAAAGGTAACTATAAATGGATTTTTCTTGACAATGAATTCTTTTTTCTTCATGTTTCTCGAGATAAATAGTCAATTATTGTCTTTTTTAATCTAAAATGCACAAAAATTTAACCTAAAATCAATTATTAGATTAGAAA
>NW_018399944.1:2151-2252 GCF_002168275.2 Theobroma umbraticum | reverse complement strand
TCTTGTCAATAAATGTCTTTGTTTTATGTTTCTCAAGGTAACATTCAATTATTGTCTATTTTAACTAAATGAAAAAAAAATCTAACTTTAAATCAATTATG
>NW_018399944.1:2015-2141 GCF_002168275.2 Theobroma umbraticum | reverse complement strand
ACAATTTAAAACGAGTAATAAGGCTTTTTAAGAAATGGGTGACTATAAATGGTCTTTTCTTCTCAATAAATAGCTTTTTTTGCACGTTTCTTAAGGTAGGTATTCAATTATAGTCTGTTTTAACAA
>NW_018399944.1:1792-2005 GCF_002168275.2 Theobroma umbraticum | reverse complement strand
AAAATTCAACTTAAAATCAATTATGAGACATAAAACAATTTAAATTGTGTAATAAGGCTTTTGAAGGAATAGGTAATTATAAATGAACATTTTTTCTCAATGAATGATTTTTTTTATACATTTCTGAAGGCAGGCATTCAATTATAGACTGTTTTAACTATAAATGTAAAAAAATTTAACTTAAAATTGATTTTGGGATTATAAAATAATTTA
>NW_018399944.1:1388-1500 GCF_002168275.2 Theobroma umbraticum | reverse complement strand
TCTTGCTAATGAATGCCTTTTTTTCATGTTTCTCAAGGTAAGCATTCAATTATTATTATAAAATCTAATATGAGATTATAAAATAATTTAAAGCGAGTAATAAGGCTTTTGA
>NW_018399944.1:1259-1359 GCF_002168275.2 Theobroma umbraticum | reverse complement strand
TTTTTTGCACGTTTCTTAAGGCAAACATTCAATTATAGTCTCTTTTAACCAAAAATTCAAAAACATTTAACTTAAAATCAATTTTGGGATTATAAAACAA
>NW_018399944.1:1127-1249 GCF_002168275.2 Theobroma umbraticum | reverse complement strand
GTAATAAGGCTTTTAAAGAAATGGGTGACTATAAATGGACTCTTCGTGCCAATGAATGCCTTTTTCTCCATGTTTTCTGAGGTAGACATTCAATTATTGTCTGTTTTAACTAAAAATGTAAA
>NW_018399944.1:649-948 GCF_002168275.2 Theobroma umbraticum | reverse complement strand
TAGCAAAAAGTGTTAAAAAATTCAACTTAAAATCAATTATGAGATTATAAAATACTTTGAAGCGAGTAATAATTTTGAAGGAATGGGTGACTATAAATGACTTTTCTTGCTAACGAATGTATTTTTCTTTATGTTTCTCCAAGTAAAAATTCAATTATAGTCTGTTTTAGTCAAAAATGTAAAAAAAAAATCAATTATAGTCTGTTTTAACAAAAATTAAAACAAATTCAAATTAAAATCAATTATGAGATTATAAAACAATTGAATGCTAGTAATAAGGCTTTTGAAGGAATGAGTGA
>NW_018399944.1:518-639 GCF_002168275.2 Theobroma umbraticum | reverse complement strand
ACTTTTTTCCTCAATGAATGGTTTTTTTCACACATTTCTGGAGGCAAGCATCCGATTATAGTCTTTTTAACAATAAATGTAAAAAAATTCAACTTAAAATAAAATTTGAGATTATAAAATA
>NW_018399944.1:353-508 GCF_002168275.2 Theobroma umbraticum | reverse complement strand
AGTAATAAGGCTTTTAAAGGATTGGGTGACTATAAATGGACTTTTCTTACCAATGAAAGTCTTTTTTTTTATGTTTCTTGAGGTAAACATGCAATTATTGTCTGTTTTAACCAAAAATGTAAAAAATTCAGCTTAAAATCAATTATAAGATTATA
>NW_018399944.1:191-343 GCF_002168275.2 Theobroma umbraticum | reverse complement strand
AAACGAGTAATAAGGCTTTTGAAAGAATGGGTGGTTATAAATGGACTTTTCTTCTCAATTAATAGCTTTTTTTGCACGTTTCTCAAGCTAGGCATTAGATTATAGTCTGTTTTAATAAAAAATACAAAAAATTCAACTTAAAATGAATTATG
>NW_018399944.1:0-181 GCF_002168275.2 Theobroma umbraticum | reverse complement strand
ACAATTTAAAGTGAGTAATAAAGTTTTTCAAAAAACTAGGTGACTATAAATAGACTTTTCTTACAAATGAATATCTTTTTTTTTCATGTTTCTCAAGGTAAACATTCAATCATTGTCTATTTTAACCAAAAATGTAAAAAAATGTAACTTAAAATCAATTATGAGATTATAAAACAATTTA
>NW_018399943.1:4148-4266 GCF_002168275.2 Theobroma umbraticum | reverse complement strand
TGCCATAATTGGTTTTAAGTTGAATTTTTTTATATTTTTGGTTAAAACAGACTATAATTGAAAGTCTATCTTGAGAAACGTAAAGGAAGGGGCATTCATTAGCAAGAAAAGTCCATTT
>NW_018399943.1:3930-4138 GCF_002168275.2 Theobroma umbraticum | reverse complement strand
ATTCCTTCAAAAGCCTTATTACTCAATTTAAATTATTTTATCATCTCATAGTTGATTTTAAGTTCAATTTTTTTTACATTTTTGGTTAAAAGATTTTATAATTAAATGTTTAGCTCGAGAAATGTGAAGAAAAAGGCAACCATTGGCACAAAAAGTCCATTTATAGTCGCTTATTCCTTTAAAAGCCTTATTGCTCACTTTAAATGGT
>NW_018399943.1:3791-3920 GCF_002168275.2 Theobroma umbraticum | reverse complement strand
CAAAATTGATTTAAATTTGAATTCTTTATATATTTTTTGTTAAAACAGACTAGAATTGATTGTCCACCTTGAGAAACATGATGAAAAAAGCATTCATTGGCAAGAAAAGTCCATTTATAGTCACCTATA
>NW_018399943.1:3193-3316 GCF_002168275.2 Theobroma umbraticum | reverse complement strand
AACAAATGTGAGAAAAAAGGCATTCATTAGCAAGAAAAGTCTATTTATGATCACCCATTTTTTTAAAAGCCTTATTACTCGCTTTAAATGGTTTTATAGTCTCAAAATTGATTTAAATTTGAA
>NW_018399943.1:3095-3183 GCF_002168275.2 Theobroma umbraticum | reverse complement strand
ATTTTTGGTTAAAACATATTATAATTGAATGTCAACCTCAATAAACATGCAGAAAAAGGCATTCATTGGCAAAAAAAATCCATTTATA
>NW_018399943.1:2527-3085 GCF_002168275.2 Theobroma umbraticum | reverse complement strand
CCTTCAAAAGCCTTGTTACTCACTTTAAATGGTTTTATCATCTCATAATTGATTTTAAGTTCAAATTCCTTCACATTTTTGATTAAGAGATTTTATAATTGAACGTCTAGCTCAAGAAATGTGAAGAAAAAGGCAACTATTGGCACAAAAAGTCCATTTATAGTCACTTATTCTTTTAAAAGCCTTATTACTCACTATAAATAGTTTTATAATCTCAAAATTGAGTTAAATTTAAATTCTTTGTACATTTTTGGTTAAAACAAATTAGAATTAAATGTCTACCTCGAGAAACATGAAGAAAAAACATTAATTGGCATGAAAAGTCCATTTATAGTCACCCATACCTTCAAAAGCCTCATTACTAGCTTTACATAGTTTTATAATGCCATAATTGGTTTAAAGTTGAATTTTTTTATATTTTTCGTTAAAATAGACTACAATTTAATGTCTACATCGAGAAACGTAAAGAAAAGGCATTCATTAGCAAGAAAAGTCTATTTATAGTCGCACATTCCTTCAAAAACCTTATTACTCACTTTAAATGGTTTTATAATCTCA
>NW_018399943.1:2257-2453 GCF_002168275.2 Theobroma umbraticum | reverse complement strand
AAGAAAAAGGTATTTATTAGAAAAAAAACTCCATTTATAGTCATCCATTTCTTAAAAAGCCTTCTTACTTATAACCTCATAATTGATTTTAGGTTGCATATTTTGATGTTTTTTGGTTTGAACAGATTATAATTGAATGTCTGCCTTGAGAAACGTAAAAAAAAGGCATTCATTGGCAAGAAAAGTCCATTTATAG
>NW_018399943.1:2047-2247 GCF_002168275.2 Theobroma umbraticum | reverse complement strand
TTTCAAAAGCCTTATCACTCACTTTAAATGGTTTTATCATCTCATAATTGATTTTAAGTTCAAATTTTTTTACATTTTTGGTTAAAAGATTTTATAATTGAATCTTTAGCTCATGAAACATGAACAAAAAGGTAACCATTAGCACAAAAAGTCCATTTATAGTCACGCATTCCTTTAAAAGCCTTATTACTCACTTTAAA
>NW_018399943.1:0-1941 GCF_002168275.2 Theobroma umbraticum | reverse complement strand
AACATGAAGAAAAAGGCATTCATTGGCAAGAAAAGTCTATTTATAGTCACCCATGCCTTAAAAAGCCTTATTACTTACTTTAAAAGGTTTTATATTGTCATAATTGATTTTAAGTTAAATTTTTTTACATTTTTAGAAAAAACAGACTATAATTGGATGTCTACCTTGAGAAACGTAAAGGAAAAGGTATTCATTAGCAAGAAAAGTTCATTTATAGTCACCTATTTCTTTAAAAGCCTTATTACTCACTTTAAATAATTTTATAATCTCAAAATTGATTTAAATTTGAATTCTTTGTACATTTTTAGTTAAAACAGACTAGAACTGATTGTCCACCTTGAGAAACATGAAGAAAAAGCATTCATTGGTAAGAAAAGTCCATTTATGGTCACTCATGCCTTTAAAAGACTCATTACTTGCTTTAAATAGTTTTATATTGCCATAATTAATTTTAAGTTAAATTTTTTTACATTTTTGGACAAAACAGACTATAATTGAATGTTTACATCAAGAAATGTAAAGAAAAAGGTATTCATTAGCAAGAAATGCCCATTTATAGTCACCCATTCCTTCAAAAGCCTTGTTACTCACTTTAAACAGTTTTATAATACAAAATTGTTTTAAATTTGAATTGTTTGTACATTTTTAATTAAAATAGAGTATAATTGAATATCAACTTTAAGAAATGTGAAGAAAAAGGCATTCATTGGCAAGAAAAGTTCATTTATAGTCACCCATTCCTTCAAAAGCCTTATTACTCACTCTAAATGATTTTATAATCTCATAATTGATTTTAAGTTCAAACTGTTTTATATTTTTGGTTAAAATATATTATAATTGAATGTCTAGCTCAATAAACGTGAAGAAAAAGGCATTCAATGGTAAGAAAAGTCTATTTATATTCACCCATTCCTTAAAAAGCCTTATTACTCACTTTAAACAGTTTTGTAATCTTAAAACTGATTTAAATTTGAATTCTTTGTACATTTTTAGTTACAACAAACTAGAATTGAATGTCTACATTGAGAAACATGAAGAAAAAAACATTCATTGGCAAGAAAAGTCCATTTATAGTCACCCATACCTTCAAAAGTCTCATTAGTCGCTTTAAATTGTTTTATAATCTCAAAATTGATTTAAATTTCAATTCTTTGTACATTTTTAGTTAAAACGGATTATAATTGAATATCTACCTCAAGGAATGTGAAGAAAAAGGCATTTATTAGCAAGAAAAGTCCATTTATAGTCACTCATACCTTCAAAAGCGTCATTACTTACTTTAAATGGTTTTATATTGCCATAATTGATTTTAAGTTGAATTTTTTTACATTTTTGGAAAAAATAGACTATAATTAAATGTCTACCTCAAGAAATGTAAAGAAAAAGGTATTCATTAGCAAGAAAAGTCCATTTATAGTCACCCATTCTTTCAAAAGCCTTGTTGCTCACTTTAAATGGTTTTATAATATCAAAATTGATTTAAATTTGAATTCTTTATACATTTTTTGTTATAACAGATTATAATTGAATATCAACCTCAAGAAATGTGAAAAAAAAGGCATTCATTGGCAAAAAAAGTCTATTTATAGTCACCCATTCCTTCAAAAGCCTTATTACTCACTTTAAATGGTTTTATAGTCTCATAATTAATTTTAAGTTCAAATTGTTTTACATTTTTAGTTAAAACATATTATAATTGAATGTCTAGCTCAATAAACTTGAAGAAAATGACATTCACTGGCAAGAGAAGTCCATTTATATTCACCCATTCCTTTAAAAGTCTTATAACTCACTTTAAATGTTTTTATAATCTCAAAATTGATTTAAATTTAAATTTTTATACATTTTTTGTTAAAACGTATTATAATTGAATTCAATCTCAAGAGACATGAAGAAAAATGCATTCATTGGCAAGAAAAAGTCCATTTATAGTCACCCATA
>NW_018399942.1:999-1142 GCF_002168275.2 Theobroma umbraticum | reverse complement strand
TAATTGAGAAATGAAGATGACTTTTAGGAATGATGGTATTGCATGAGATGTAATAATTAAGTAAAGATGAACCTTGAAGGATCAATGAAATTATAAAGCATATATGAATAACAAGATAGCAATTTGATGAAAATGATGTTTAG
>NW_018399942.1:753-964 GCF_002168275.2 Theobroma umbraticum | reverse complement strand
TATATATATATATATAGTATACTAAGACTTATACATATGGTTGGAATTGATAAGTCATATTATCAGAAACTGAACTATGTTGATATAAGAAAATTTTGGAGCAATAAGTTAAGGAAAGAATATCAAGAAAAGGAATATGTAATGTGGTTAAGCCTTCCAAGATGATGAGCATGATCTGATCAACTGTAAGAAGAAATGATTCTAAACTTGA
>NW_018399942.1:385-493 GCF_002168275.2 Theobroma umbraticum | reverse complement strand
TTACTTAAAGTTGAAATTTTTGGAAATATATATATATATATATATGAACATATCTGTTGCATATCGGCACAAAAAAACTCATATGGAGTTGGTTATAATTTTATTCGA
>NW_018399942.1:227-371 GCF_002168275.2 Theobroma umbraticum | reverse complement strand
CATAGGCTATAGCACTAGACAATGATTAAGATGATCCATCGGTGATTTTGGTAGAAAACAAGTTGATTATAATGATGTTAGCTTAAAGGCAAGCGTTTATTCTCTTGATATTCATTCATAAAGTTCTATATTTTGTGATCAAGC
>NW_018399942.1:137-217 GCF_002168275.2 Theobroma umbraticum | reverse complement strand
TGATATAGCCTGAGAGGTTCGGCACACGGACTAGCTTAAATGTTAGGCTATATTTTCCAAGCGTTTATGCTCTTGATATT
>NW_018399942.1:0-127 GCF_002168275.2 Theobroma umbraticum | reverse complement strand
GTTCTATATTTTGTGATCAAGCTCAAATTTGTTAGGCTATTACGAAGTACATAAATAGAGAAGTATGCCATGAATTTAATTTCCTAAGGGCCAATGGAAAAGAACATATCAATTCTGATATAGCTCA
>NW_018399941.1:1778-1916 GCF_002168275.2 Theobroma umbraticum | reverse complement strand
TAAATGGACTTCCCTTGCCAATGGATGCCTTTTTCTTTATGTTTCTAGTGGTAGGCATTCAATTATAGTCTGTTTAACAAAAAATATAAAAAAAATTAAATTAAAATCAATTACGGTATTACAAATCCATTTAAAGCG
>NW_018399941.1:1632-1768 GCF_002168275.2 Theobroma umbraticum | reverse complement strand
CTTTTGAAGGTATAGGTGACTATAAATGGACTTTTCTTGCTAATGATTGCTTTTTTCTTCATGTTTCCCAAGGCAGACATTTAATTCTAGTCTGTTTTAACAAAAAATGTACAATGAATTCAAATTTAAATCAATT
>NW_018399941.1:1198-1319 GCF_002168275.2 Theobroma umbraticum | reverse complement strand
AAAAGCAAAAAAATTTGAACTTAAAATCAATTTTGAGATTATAAAACTATTTAAGGTAATTGATAAAGCTTTTGAAGCAATGGGTGATTATAAATAGACTTTTCTTGCCAATGAATACTTT
>NW_018399941.1:1079-1161 GCF_002168275.2 Theobroma umbraticum | reverse complement strand
CTATTTTAACAAAAAATGTACAAAACATTCAAATTTAAATCAATTTTTAGATAATAAAATCATTTAAACTGAGTAATAAGGC
>NW_018399941.1:902-1069 GCF_002168275.2 Theobroma umbraticum | reverse complement strand
ATGAGTGACTATAAATGGACTTTCTTGCCAATGAATACTTTTTACATCATGTTTCTGAAGGTAAACAATCAATCCAAGTCTGTTTTAACTAAAAATGTACACAAAATTAAAATTTAAAACAATTTTGAGATTACAAAACCATTTAAAGTGAGTAATAAGGCTTTTGA